>NW_021700793.1:0-30576 GCF_005190385.1 Monodon monoceros
CACACACACACACACACACACACACACACACACACACACACACACACTTCTTTTGTGGTGTTGTTGATCTATCCTGCAAGTTTACTTACACTTTTCTCCTACCCGCACTCCAAGCTTACTCTAAATCTTGCCCAGTAATTCCTTGACTTAGGGTGGCTGGAAAAAAATCAAGAGCATTAACTTTTTTTCTGCAAAAAGCTTTATTATTTACATTTGGTTCACAGCTTGGGAGAAGGCCCCAGGGTGGTTAAAAAGCTGCCTAGTGGCTGCAGAGAGAGGCTTCAGGCAGAAGCCCTGACACCAGAGGGGTGCCAGAGGGGTCCTCAAGGGCCGCTGGTCTGAGGAGGTTCCTCTTCGTGCTCGAGGTTGAGCCTGTTGAGCAGATACTTTCCCAGCCCAGCCTGGGGGCCACCAGCTTGCGGAGATTAGTCAGGTGGGCGCCATCTTCTTGATGAGTTTCACCTGCTCACCCCCGGAAGTGGCTCTCCAGGAAGTCAGAGAGCTGGGAGTCTGCGCAGGCAGAACTTAGGGCGTGCAGATCCAACATGGCCCGGTTCAGGTTCTTCTCCATGACCACGGTGGCTTCCATAGCGTCTGCGGTTTTACTCCACTCATGTTGGAACGGCTTCTGCACTGTATGTCCTGGAAGAGGGCCCAGCTGCCGTGCTGGTTTTGTATCTTCAAGAGATGTATGTTTTGTATCTCCAACTTGCTGAAGAAGTGGTCCACGTCTTCCCGAGCCACATCGTTGTGGTCGAAATAGAAGCCCAGAGAGAGGTAGGTGTAGGGGGCCTGCAGATGCATGTTGACCAGGCAGTTCACTGCGGCCTCCACCTCGGTGGAATAATTCTGAGGAATCTTGGGAGGTCATGGTTGATCGACAATAGGGAGCTAAGCTCAAAAAACAGTGTTGGCTGGTCCTGGAAGCTGAAGGCGGCTGAGTGGTTGGTTCCAAAGGTTGCGATTGGAAAGGAGGTTGGAGGGTGGTCGGAGGCTGGAAGCAGGGGCGTCCCTGGGTCTGTTTCGTCTAAACACTGTTGAAGCAAGAGACAGATCTTCCGGGCCACCAGGCCGCACTGCCAAGAGTATTAACTTTTTAACTCAGGTCCCCTCATCAGGTAATCCCAAACAGCTGTCCGTTATTTTGCATCAATTTGATCATTTCCTATGGTATTGAAATTTTGTCTTAGTGGCCTTGCATGGAGAATTTCTTGAGCTAAAGACTGACTATTCACCTTTGTATCTGTAGCATCTGGGCTCAGTTCCTGGTACCTCCCAGATTCTCAGTGACTATTTGTTGAATAAGGTGTCCATATAAGCACGTTTTCCATTCACCCCTGCCTCTGATTCGAATCCTTTCTTTGCACATCCTCATATGCAGCTTAATTTATATGAGAGAGAAAGGTATGGCCTACATGATGTTGGACTATCTCACTGTGCAATCTTGGTAGTTCAGTGTTTCATTTGTCCGTTGGGGTGTAATAAGCAATGTCAAAACTTGGTGGCTTAAAACAACAATGATTTTGCAATTTGGATAGGGTTTGATTGAGCTAAGCTCTGCTCCATGTGCTACCAGCTGGGGTGTTTTAACTGGGGCTGGAGGATATACTTCCCAAATGGCTCACTCACATAACTGGCAAGTTGGTACTGGCTGTTGGCTGGGAGCTCAACTGCCACTGTGAGCCAAAGGTCTTGATTATTTTCCGCAAGAGCCTCTCCACATGGATGCTTGGGCTTTCTTACAACATGATGGCTAGATTTCGAGATGTAGAAACAGCCCAGCCTTCTTAATACCTGGCTTAGAATACTCATAATATTTCTTTCTCTGCATTCTATTGGCCAATTTAGTCTTAGACTCAGAAGATACAAGGGGAAGGAATGTAAGTTGTACCTCTTTATGGGAGGAGCAGCTTGTACATATAGGGAGGGGCAGAATTATTGGGGGCCATCTTTGGAGAGTAACTTTAACTTTCTGCTGCCAAATTTCTTTATCTGTCAAATATGAAATTGAGAGAGGGCAACAATAACACATACATCATAGAGTTGCTACGAAAAGTATAGGAGATGACATATATATTGCATTTAGAATGATTCCTGGCACACAGTAAGTAGTTGATACATTTTAACTAATTAGGATAACTTTTGTTGCTATGAGAATGAAAAATTCCTGCACGACACTAAGTTGGAGAAGAACATACTTTTTCCTCCATGGAAGTTATGATATCTTCTCATAATTCCAGTTAGACGATTTTACTGGTTAGTATTTCCTTTCACAGCTTTAATTACCATATTCTCTTTGATTTGCTTCCTCTAGACTGATTTTTTTTTTTTTTAAAGATCTCAAATCAGTAGCCCTCAAATGAAAGGAATAACCCACAGTTCTGTAGTATAATGACTTGGTGTCTCTGTTGGAATCCTTTTTCTTTTTATACTTACTTGCAGGTATTTTTCTTACACTTTGAGAAAGCAGTCCTCTGTAGAGATAGAATGAATGATACAGGAATGACATGCCCTTGGAAACTGCTCCTGTTTCTCTCTTTGGAAACACGCGTGTGCAGAGTTAGTCCTTTAGGAAATTTACAGGTCAGCAGAGGTCATCAGCCAGATAAATCCAAAGAATAACCAGTGGGGGCGGATAAATTTCAAGCCAAGTAATCTCTGCATTAATGTAAGTAATTTTTTATTTCTACACCAGAGATGGGAATTGATGCTAAACAATATGAAACTACAATTATGTAAATTCACTATTTTTAGCCGTTGAAATGTTAGCTGAGTCAAACTTTTCATTCACCAGTGCATGGTGTCTTTGTAACTATCTTAATTTTATATATAAAGAAAGCAATCAGGTTTGTGCCATATTCTCATAACACTGCTAATTTCCGTTTTCTTTTGATTCTATGTCCAGACCTGTAATTTTTCCAAGTGATTAAGACCACAGGTTATTCCTTCTACAGCTGACATTTCCTTTCTGTGATTACTCATCTCTTTGGTTCTTTTAACAGCCATGTTTTATTAATGACCATTTACCGTGCAGTAATGAACTCTGTGTCATTTAGTTCTTCCGGAATTTTCTGATCCTTGATTACAGTGTAACATATTGCCTGATTAATTGCTCATCGTTGCTGTTTTTAGCTTCTGCGTGCACTAGTTAAGGTTATTTCTTCCCGTTTTGGCTTTTCTATCCCCTGAAGATCTTCATTTACAACAACCTTATTAGTTGTCTCCAACTTCTCCCACTTCCTTTTTGCATTCCCTGATAGCACAGAGCGTATACAGAATCCCTATGAACGGTTACCATTTACTCTTTTTTTTTTTTTAACATCCTTATTGGGGTATAATTGCTTTACAATGGTGTGTTAGTTTCTGCTTTATAACAAAGTGAATCAGTTATACATATACATATGTTCCCATATCTCTTCCCTCTTGCGTCTCCCTCCCTCCCACCCTCCCTATCCCACTCCTCCAGGTGGTCACAAAGCACCGAGCTGATATCCCTGTGCTATGCGGCTGCTTCCCACTAGCTATCTACCTTACATTTGGTAGTGTATATATGTCCATGCCTCTCTCTCGCTTTGTCACAGCTCACCCTTCCCCCTCCCCATATCCTCAAGTCCGCTCTCCAGTAGGTCTGTGTCTTTATTCCTGTCTTACCCCTAGGTTCTTCATGACATTTTTTTTTTCTTAAATTCCATATATATGTGTTAGCATACGGTATTTGTCTTTCTCTTTCTGACTTACTTCACTCACTCTGGGTCCATCCACCTCATTACAAATAGCTCAATGTCGTTTCTTTTTATGTCTGAGTAATATTCCATTGTATATATGTGCCACATCTTCTTTATCCATTCATCCGATGATGGACACTTAGGTTGTTTCCACCTCCGGGCTATTGTAAATAGAGCTGCAATGAATATTTTGGTACATGACTGTTTTTGAATTATGGTTTTCGCAGGGTATATGCCCAGTAGTGGGATTGCTGGGTCATATGGTAGTTCTATTTGTAGTTTTTTAAGGAACCTCCATACTGTTCTCCATAGTGGCTGTACCAATTCACATTCCCACCAGCAGTGCAGGAGTGTTCCCTTTTCTCCACACCTTCTCCAGCATTTATTGTTTCTAGATTTTTTGATGATGGCCATTCTGACTGGTGTGAGATGATATCTCATTGTAGTTTTGATTTGCATTTCCCTAATGATTAATGATGCTGAGCATTCTTTCATGTATTTGTTGGCAGTCTGTATATCTTCTTTGGAGAAATGTCTGTTTAGGTCTTCTGCCCATTTTTGGATTGGGTTGTTTGTTTTTTTGTTATTGAGCTGCATGAGCTGCTTTTAAATTTTGTTTCCATCTAGCACAGAAGTTCCCAGATTGTAGTGTAACTTAGAAGCACCTAGAGGGCTTTTTATTTTTTTATTTGATTTTTACATCTTTATTGGAGTATAATTGCTTTACAGTGGTGTGTTAGTTTCTGCTTTATAACAAAGTGAATCAGTTATACATATACATATGTTCCCATATCTCTTTCCTCTTGCGTCTCCCTCCCTCCCACCCTCCCTATCCCACCCCTCTAGGTGGTCACAAAGCACCGAGCTGATCTCCCTCTGCTATGTGGCTGCTTCCCACTAGCTATCTATTTTACGTTTGGTAGTGCTTTTTAAAACATAGATAGATTGCTGGGCCCCTCTCCCAGAGTAGGTCTGGGTGTGGACAGAGAATTCACATTTCTGACAAGTTCCCAGGGATGCTGATGTTGCCTCCCCAGGATCAAGCCTTGAGCACCGCTGGCATAGCAGATTAGCATAGCGGTTAAGAGACTAGGCTCTGGGTTTTGCTGATATGGGTTCAGATCACAGTTCTGCCACTTGACTTTCCAAATCACGTGACCTTGGGAAAGCTAAGGTCTCACAACTTAATCTTTGTAAACTGCAGTTTCCACATTTGTAAAATGGAAAGAGAACCAACCTTCTAAATTTGTAAGGATTAGGTGAATTGATCCATGGAAAGCACTGAGTACAGTGGCAAGATGTAAGCACTCAATAAAATGTTAGCTATTGGTATTTTTTAATCAGATGTGAGAAATTAATGTTCAAGCTCAATTACTAAAATTAAGAAAATGTGGCTCCTCTAACAAATTGGTCATTTATCTCTGGATCTTGATTTTTTTTATACTGCTGAGGTACAAATGCTATTTTATTTTATTTTATTTTTTTAAGATTGACCATGTGGACAGAGAGATTCAGTAGAAAGATCATGGGATTTGGAGTCAGGAAAATGCCTGGGTTCCAGTCTAGACTCTTGCTATTCCTAGCTTTGTGAGTCATAGCAATTTTCTTCATCTCTCTGATCCAAGTTTCCTCTAAATATCTTCTAAAGTGGTGATATAAATGGTAAGGACTGTTGTATGGATCAAATGAGCTAGATCATTTGAAAGTTTTTTTATTTTAATATTCAGTACAAGTATAGTTATTGTTATTTTTATTGAGAATAAAAGCATCTAGAGCAACTTTTTAAAAATTTTTTTATTGGGGTATAGTTGATTTACAATGTTGGGTTAGTTTCAGGTGTACAGCTAGAGCAATTTTTTATTGTACTTACTCATTAGCATCATGAAAATTTATCCTTCTGTAGAGTGACAGTTATGGAAAACCTTTTCCATTGTAATTATTTTGAGGTGGTGGTGACTCTAACTGGGAATTGCGGAATACTTAGATACCTGGATATGTTAGTTTCCATTAGTAACCTAGCCAGATTCCTTTATTATTGGCTGAAATGCTGGTTCATTTTTCAGACATCTTACCTGGAAGGAATTAACATCTGAATGACCATATTTCAAAATGATAAAAGAAAGAAGAAAAATTATGTTATATCTGATAATGATTGGACCAAAAGCATATTTAAGAAAGCTTTGCCCCCAATGGTGTGAGTTGCTGAGTTTTGATAATAGGTTTTAGATGAAAATCAGGGGCTTATTTTCAGTTTGGGACTGTAAGATTGCTTTCAGAAGAGGAAGGAAACTTCATTTAATCAAAGTTTTAATAATGTAGCACTAAACATTCTGTTAGGTGCTATGGGAGATATCAAAATGAGCCACACACACTTCATGCTTTGGATGCATTTTCTTTTGCAGAAAGCAAAACGACATACAAAAATCACTACATGCGTGATAAAGAAGGTCAAGTCAGATGGCTGAAAGAGTGTAAAGGAGGAAGAGATTATTTCTGGCTGGAGGATCAGCCCCCTCCCCCCCTTGCAGGCCACACGCTGAGCCACATTAAGCCCATGTATCTGAGTATCATAAGGAACCTGGAAAGAACTTGGTGAGCACGATTTATTGACCTTCACAGAGGATTATATTTAAACCATCTCAGACAGATGAGACTCTATCCTCCACTGGGGGAAGAAATCCTTCCCTTGAAGGAGATTCTATAACCTTCTTTATGAACTCATTTCAGTATTTAACAGCCTTTGCTGGCTGCTGAGAAACCTGCTTTAACTCCCACATGGCCATCAGAATTTGTCCTCTCTGGACTTGCTGAACACAGACTTGTATCTTTATGTTAGGCAACCATCATCCTATCTCCAGGGACCCTCATGTCATTGCCTCATTAGTTGATTAAACAATTAAATAAAAAATCCGGGGGTCAGGATATAGCCCTGGTTAAGAGCATTGAGAGGCAGACAGTTTTGGACTAGAGTCCTGGCTCCTTCACTTTCTTGTCCTAGAACCTTGGGCAAGGTTACTTGAAACCTCTGAGCCTCAATTTTCCCACCCATAGAATGGGAATAATAACATATTTACCTCTTAGGGTTGTTGTGAAGATTAAATTTAAAAGATGTGTGTTTTGGGGCAAAGTACATGAAATCATTAATGTGTGACCAATAAAAAATAGCAATCTTATGTGGTTCAAGCTAATCAATGGCTTAGCGAAGTACCTAAAATCTACCAAAGACTCAACATTAATAGCATTTTTTAGAAACAAAAGAAAGGATTATTGTTATTTTTTTTGTTACTACATTGTTCTCATTAATATTATCATGGTCTACAATATCCAGGCCCAGTGCTGGAGGATATTCCTGCAGATGAACCATTACAAAATGGTGAGCACATTGATTATGGAGCTGTGTTTGATACCATAAGTGTGTGGATGATAGAGCATCTGGGTTGGCCTGCAGAAGCTAGAGAAGGCTCCAGAGAGGTGGCAGCATTTGACACTGGGCCTTGTATAGTGAGTTGGAGATTTCTAGGTAGAAAACCGATGGTGGAATCGTACACAGAAGCAAGAGCCTGCACCCAAGGCACAGAGGTGGGAGAGGATGTGGGAGATTGAGGAACCTGTCTGGATTCCATATGGCAAGTGTAAAATAGGACTCTGGGGGTGGAAGGAATTGAGAGCAGAGAGAGGAGGAGGGGCACGGCTTGAAAGAAATGGAGGTTTTATTGGAGAAGTGTCATGATGAGTTTTGCAAGTTTGAGAGGTTCTTCTGGAGATTTCGAAGAGAACGATTGGCCTGGAGAAAGTGTAGAAGCAGAGACATGTAAGAAGGCTAATGCAGCAGCCCAGCTGAGAGGTGGTGTAGGGCAGCAGCAGTGTGCTGGGAGGTGAGTGAATGAAAATGATGTATTTCCAACCTATGTTTTAAAGGTCCTAGTGATGGGAAGGCTAAGGGAGGAGGGTGATGGGGAAGTTGACTGCTGGGTGTACAGTATCGAAAATAGGAGGAGCAGGTCTAGGGCATGGGAAGCGGGTGGGAGAGGCGTGAGAGGATAATGAGTGAGTCTGGGGGTATGTTGCATCCCCTGTATGTGAGAGCTTTCCATTTCCTCTGATTTCCCAGAGCCTGTTGTTTCTGTTCTGACTGCAGCACAAGGTGTTAACGCTCTCATGGGCACCACAGGGACTCATGAGACACTTCCTTGTTGGGGCATTTTGACAGCACAGATTATACTTTGCTTTTCTGAGGTCACCAGGGTCTTGCCTCCCCAAGG
The DNA here is from genome assembly GCF_005190385.1 of Monodon monoceros. NCBI lineage: Eukaryota > Metazoa > Chordata > Mammalia > Artiodactyla > Monodontidae > Monodon > Monodon monoceros. The sequence continues at coordinate 7,988 of NW_021700793.1, forward strand.
ACATTGGTCATAAATCTGTGATGAGGCAATGGTTGATAAGTAAAAAAAAGTAGCTAACTTTAATGAAGAAATAGAGTGCTTACTGTTTTAAAAATATTTTTTTAATTGAAGTATAGTTGATTTACAATGTTAATTTCTGCTGTACAGCAAAGTGATTCAATTATACATACATATATATATATAGTACATTCTTCTTTATATTCTTTTCTGTTATGGTTTATCCCAGGATATTGAATATATTCCCTGTGCTATACAGTAGGGCCTTGTTTTTTATCCATTCTGTATATAATTGTTTGAATCTACTAACCCCAAATTCCTAGTCCATCCCTCCCCCATCCCTCATCCCCTATCCCCCTTGGCAACCACAAGTCTGTTCTCTATGTCTGTGAGTCTGTTTCTGTTTCATAGATAGGTTCATTTGTGCCATATTTTGGATTCCACAGTAAGTGATATCATATGGTATTTTTCTTTTTCTATTGACATGTACTTGATTTAGAATCTTGTGTTAATTTCTGCTGTACAGCAAAGTGATTCAGTTATACATATATACATTTTTTAATATTCTTTTCCATTATGATTTATCATAGGATATTGAATATAGTTCTCTGTGCTATAAAGTAGGCCCTTGTTCTTTATCCATTCTGTATATAAAAGCTTACATCTGCTAACCCCAACCTCCCACTCCATCCCTCCCCCAACCCCTCCCCCTTTGCAACCACCAGTCTGTTCTCTATGTCCGTGATTCTACTTCTGTTTCATAGATAGGTTAATTTTTGTCATATTTTAGATTCCACAAATAAGTGATATCATATGATATTTGTCTTTCTCCTTCTGACTTACTTCACTTAGCATGATAATCTGTAGGTGCATCCGTGTTGCTGCAAATGGCATCATTTCGTCCTTTTTGATGGCTGAGTAGTATTCCATTGTGTATATGTGCCACCTCTTCTTTCTCCATTCATCAGTTGATGGACATTTAGGTTGTTTCCATCTTTTGGCTATTGTAAATAGTGCTGCTATGAACATAGGGGTGCATGTATCTTTTTGAATTATAGTTTTGTCTGGTACATGCCCAAGAGTGGGATTGCTTTATCATATGGTAATTCTATTTTTATTCTCTGACGGACCTCCGTACTGTTTTCCACAGTGGCTGCACCAACTTACATTCCCACCAACAGTGTAGGAGTGTTCCCTTTTCTCCACATCCTCTCTAGCATTTGTTACCTGTCGAGTTCTTAATGATGGCCATTCTGATTGGTGTGAGATGGTAACTCATTGTAGTTCTGACTTGCATTTCTCTAATAATTAGCGATGTTGAGCATCTTTTCATGTGCCTATTGGCCATCTGATGTCTCCGTTAGAGAAATGTCTGTTTAGGTCTTCTACCAATTTTTGGATAGGGTTGTTTGTTTTTTGTTGTCGAGTTGTATGAGCTGTTCGTATATTTTGGAAATTAATCCCTTGTCAGTCACATCATTTGCAAATATTTTCTCCCATTCTGTACGTTGCCTTTTCATTTTGTCGATGGTTTCCTTTGCTGTGCAAAAGCTTGTAAGTTTGATTGGGTCCCATTTGTTTATTTTTGTTCTTATTTCTATTGCCTTGGGAGACTGACCTAACAAAACATTTGTACAATTTATGTCAGAGACTGTTTTGCCTTTGTTTCCTTCTAGGAGTTTTATGCTGTCATGTCTTATGTGTAAGTCTTTAAGCCATTTTGAGTTTATTTTTGTATATGGTGAGAGGGTGTGTTCTAACTTCAGTGATGTGCCTGTCCAACTTTCCCAACACCACTTGCTATAGAGGCTGTCTTTTTCCCATTGTATATATATTTTTAAATTTTTATTGGAATATAGTTGATTTACAGTGTTGGGTTAGTTTCTGCTGTACAGCAAAGTGAATCAGTTATACATATATCCACTCCTTTTTATATTCTTTTCCCATATAGGCCATTACAGAGTATTGAGTAGAGTGCCCTGTGCTATACAGTAGGTCCTTATTAGTTATCTATTTTATATATAGTAGTGTGTATATGTCAATCCCAATCTCCCAATTTATCCACCCCCCCCCCTTACCCCCTGGTAATCATAAGTTTGTTTTCTACATCTGTAACTCTGTTTCTGTTTTGTAGATAAGTTCATTTGTACCCTTTTTTTAGATTCCACATATAAGTGATATCATATGATATTTGTCTTTCTCTGTCTGACTTACTTCACTCAGTATGACAATATCTAGGTCCATCCATGTTGCTACAAATGACATTATTTCGTTCTTTTTTATGGCTGAGTAATATTCCATTGTATATATGTACCACATCTTTATCCATTCCTCTGTTGATGGACATTAAGGTTGATTCCATGTTCTGGCTATTGTAAATACTGCTGCAATGAACCTTGGGGTGCATGTATCTTTTCGAATTATGGTTTTCTCCAGAAATATACCCAGGAGTGAGATTGATGGATCATATGGTAGCTCTATTTTTACTTTTTTAAGGAACCAACATACTGTTCTCCATAGTGGCTGTACCAGCTTACATTCCCACCCACAGGTTGTATGGTTTGTAGATTTTTTGATGATGGCCATTTTGACCAGTGTGAGGTGATACATCATTGTAGTTTTGATGTGCATTTCTCTAATGATTAGTGATGTTGAGCATCGTTTCATGGGCTTTTTAGCCATCTGTATGTCTTCTTTGGAGAAATGTCTGTTTAGATCTTCTGCCCATTTTTTGATTGGATTGTTTGTTTTTTTGATACTGAGCTGTTTGTTTATTTCTGTTTTTATTTTCATTACTCTAGGAGGTGGATCAAAAAAGATCTTGCTGCAATTTATGTCAGAGTCTTTTCTGCCTGTGTTTTCCTCTAAGAGTTCTATAGGATCCTGCCTTATATTTAGGTCTTTAATCCATTTTGAGTTTATTTTTGTGTATGGTATTAGGGAGTGTTCTAATTTCATTCGTTTACATGTAGCTGTTCAGTTTTCCCAGCACCATTTATTGAAGAGGCTGTCTTTTCTCCACTGTATATTCTTGCCTCCTTTATCAAAGATAAGGTGACCATAAGTGCATGGGTTTATCTCTGGACTTTCTATCCTGTCCCATTGATCTATATTTCTGTTTTTGTGCCAGTTCCATACTGTTTTGGTTATTGTAGCTTTCCAGTATAGTCTGAAATCAGGGAGCCTGATTCCTCCAGCTCCATTTTTCTTTCTCAAGATTGCCTTGGCTACTCATGGTCTTTTGTGTTTCCATATAAATTGTAAATTTTTTTGTTCTAATACTGTGAAAAATGCCATTGGTAATTTGGGAGGGATTGCACTGAATCTGTAGATTGCTTTGTGTAGTATAGTCATTTTCACAATATTGATTCTTCCAAGAACATTGTAAAAATTTCCATTTGTGTCATCTTTTATTTCTTTCATCAGTATCTTATAGTTTTCTGAGTACAGATCTTTTGCCTCATTAGGTAGGTTTATTCCTAGGTATTTTATTCTTTTTGATGCAATGGTAAATGGGATTGTTTTCTTGATTTCTATTTCTGATTTTTCATCATTAGTGTAGAGGAATGCAAGAGATTTCTGTGTATTAATTTTGTATCCTGCAACTTTACCAAATTCATTGATGAGCTCTAGTAGTTTTCTGGTGGAATCTTTAGAATTTTCTATGTATAGTATCATGTCATCTGGAAACAGTGACAGTTTTACTTCTTTTCCAGTTTGCGTTCATTTCTTTTTCTTCTCTGATTGCCATTTCTAGGACTTCCAAAACTATGTTGAATAGTGGTGAGAGTGGACATACTTGTCTTGTTCCTGATCTTAGAGGAAATGTTTTCATTTTTTCACCATTGAGAATGTTGTTTGCTGTGGGTTTGTCATGTATGGCCTTTAATATGTATTATGTATTAAGTAGTTTCCTTCTTTGCCCACTGTCTAGAGAGTTTTTATCATAAATGGGTATTGAATTTTGTCAAAAGCTTTTTTTGCATCTATTGATATGATCATATGGTTTTTATTCTTCATTTTGTTGATGTGGCGTATGACACAGGCTGATTTGTGGATATTGAAAAATCCTTGCATCCCTGGGATAAATCCCACTTGATCATGCTATTTGATCCTTTTAATGTGTTGTTGGATTCGGTTTGCTATTATTTTGAGGAATTTTGCGTCTATGTTCATCAGTGATATTGGCCTGTAATTTTCTCTTTTTTTGTGATATCTTTGTCTTGTTTTGGTATCAGGGTGATGGTGGCCTTGTAGAATGAGCTTGGTAGTGTTCCTTCCTCTTCAGTTTTTTGGAAGAGTTTCATAGGGGTAGGTGTTACCTCTTCTCTAAATGTTTGATAGAATTTGCCTGTGAAGTCATCTGGTCCTGGACTTTTGTTTGTTGGAAGATTTTTAATCACAGTTTCAATTTCAGTACTTGTGATTGGTCTGTTCATATTTTCTATTTATTTCTTTCTGGTTCAGTCTTGGAACGTTTTACCTTTCTAAGAATTTGTCCATTTCTTCTAGTTTGTCCATTTTATTGGTGAACGGTTGCTTGTAGTAGTCTCTTATGATCCTTTGTGTTTCTGTGGTGTCTGTTGTAAGTTCTCATTTTTCATTTCTAATTTTTTTAATTTGAGTTCTCTCCCTTTTTTTCTTGATGAGTCTGGATAAAGGTTTATCAGTTTTGTTTATATTCTCAAAGAATCAGGTTTTAGTTTCATTGATCTTCTCTACTGTCTCTATTTCATTTATTTCTTTGTAAAAAAATATTTCATTTATTTATTTATTTATTCATTTATTTATTGGCTATGTCGGGTCTTAGTTGCAGCACACAGGATCTTGGATGAGGCATGCAGGATCTTTCATTGCAGCACACAGGCTTCTCTCTAGTTGCGGCACTCAGGCTTCTCTCTAGTTGTGGCACTTGGACTTCTCTCTAGTTGTGGCACATGGGCTTCTCTCTAGTTGTGGTGCACGAGCTCCAGGGTGTGTGGGGTCTGTAGTTTGTGGCACCTGGGTTCTCTAGTTGATGCGTGTGGGCTTAGTTGCCCCGCAGCATGTGGGACCTTAGTTCCCTGACCAGGGATCAAACTCGTGTCTCCCTAATTGTAAGGTGGATTTTTTACCACTGGACCACCAGGGAAGTCCCTCTATTTCATTTATTTCTGCTCTGATCTTTATTTATTTATTTTTTTTACTAAGTTTGGGTTTCGTTTTTTCTTCTGTCTCTGGTTGCTTTAGGTGTAAGGTTAGGTTGTTTATTTGCGATTTTTCTTATTTCCTGAGGTAAGGTTGTACTGCTATAAACTTTACTCTTAGAACTTCTTTTGCTGTGTCCCATAGGTTTTGGATTGTCATGCTTTCATTGTCATTTGTCTCCAGGTATTTTTTGATTTCCTCTTTGATTTTTTCAGTGACCCATTGGTTGTTTAGTAGCATATGTTTAGCCTCCACTTGTTTGTTTGTTTTACAGGGTTTTTTTCCTGTAATTATTTCTAATCTCTTAGTATTGTGGTTGGAAAAGATGCTTGATATGATTTCAATTTTCTTAAATTTACCGAGGCTTGATTTGTGACCCAAGATGGAGAATGTTGTGTGTGTACTTGAGAAAAAAGTGTATTCTGCTGCTTTTGGATGAAATGTCATTTGTCTCAAGGTGTTTTCAAGTTTCCTCTTTGATTTCATCGTTGACCCATTGGTTTTTTAGTAGCATGTTGTTTAGTCTCCATGTAATTGGTTTTTTTCCTCATTTCTTTTTCTGTGGTTAATTTCTAGTTTCAAGCCATTGTGGTCAAAAAAGGTGCTTGAGATAATTTCTATACTCTTAACTTGGTTGAGGCTTGTTTTGTGCCCTAGTATGTGGCCAATACTAGAGAATGTTCCATGTGTACTTGAATGTGTATTCTGGGTTTTTTTTGGATATTATGTCCTGAAAATATCAATTAAGTCTCTCTGTTCTGTTGTGTCATTTAGGATTTCTCTTGCCTTATTGATTCTCCGTCTGGAAGATCTGTCCATTGATGTGAGTGGGGTGTTAAAGTCTCCTACTACTATTGTATTCCTCTCAATTTCTACCTTTGTGTCTGTTAGTATTTGTTTTATGTATTTGGGTGCTCCAATGGTATGGTATTTTTCTGACTTACTTCACTTAGTATGATAATCTCTAGGTCCACTAATGTTGCTGCAAATGGCATTATTTCATTCTTTTTTATGGTTGAGTAGTATACCATTATATATATGTACCACATCTTTCTCCATTCATCTGTTGATGGACATTTAGGTTGTTTCCATGTGTTGGCTATTGTGAATAGTGCTGCTATGAACATAGGGGTTCATGTATCTTTCTGAATTATAGTTTTGTTTGGATATAAGCTCAGGAGTTGGATTGCTGGATTATACAGCAACTCTAGTTTTAGTATTTTGAGGAACCTCCATACTGTTCTCCACAGTGGCTGCACCAACTTACATTCCCACCAACAGTGTAGGATTCCCTTTTCTCTATACCCTCTCCAGCATTTATTGTTTGTAGACTTTTTAATGATGGCCATTCTGACCTGTGTGAAGTTTTTTGCATTTCTCTAAAAATTAGAGTGCTTACTGTTTTTAGGCACTGCTCCAAGCGCTTTCTGTCTAAACTTCGTTTAATTTTAGCAACAACTCTGTGAGGTGGGTAGTACTATTAACCCCTTTTTATAAGTGAGGACATGGAAGCTTGGGGAGGTTAACAGGTTCAAGGTCATGTAACTAATGAGTGGTGAAGCCAGGATGTAAATTGTAAATTGAGGGGGAGGGCTCCAGGGCCTGTGTTCCTAAATTTTATGCTGGGGTATGTCATTTTGCCTAGGCTAGAGAATCCTAAGTGCCCTGTTCATCAGGGTGCTTTATAACGGGATTTTTTTGTTTGTTTTTTAAATCATTTGGTCCAAATTATTTTACATAGTGTTCTGAGGTTTGCAGATTCAAAAAGACTAATTTTTTCAAAAATTTATTTTATTGAAGTATAGTTGATTTACAATGTGGTGTTAATTTCTACTGTACAGCAAAGTGACTCAGTTATACATATATTCTTTTTCATAATCTTCTCCATTATCACAGGATATTGAATATAGTTCCCCATGCTATACAGTAGGACCTTGTTTATCCATTCTATATGTAATAGTTTGCATCTGCTAATCCCAAACTCCTAATATACCCTTCCCCCAACCTACCCCTACCCACCTGGAAACCACAAGTCTGTGAGTCTGCTTTTGTTTCGTATGTTAAGTTCATTTGCGTCTCAAAAAGACTAAAAATTTTAATTTATTTTTTGGCTGTGTTGGGCCTTCATTGCAGCACATGGGCTTTATCTAGCTGCGGCGAGTGGGGGCTGCTCTTCATTGCAGTGCACGGGCTTCTCAATGCAGTGGCTTCTCTTGTTGCAGAGCATGGGCTCTAGGTGCGTGGGCTCAGTAGTGGTGGCACATGGGCTGTAGAGCACAGGCTCAGTAGTTGTGGTGCATGGGCTTAGTTGCTCCACAGCATGTGGGATCTTCCTGGACCAGGGATTGAACCCGTGTCCCCTGCATTGACATGCAGATTCTTAACCACTGCACCACCAAGGAAGTCCCCAAAAGACTAATTTTTAATCCATGGATTAAAAATTCTTTTGTCTAATTCATGTTCTCCAATGGGAATGATTCTGGATTTTGCTTCTAGATGATTGTATTTGGTCTGTTATTTGTTTCATTATAGATAATCTTATTGTATTTGGTCTGTTATTTTGTTTCACTTTTTAGTTTGGGACCCCTCCTTAGGAGAAGTCAGAAAGGAATTATAGTTACAGGTGATATTTTGTCTCTAAGGTAAAGTAAATAACTTGCTTATTTTAAAATTCACTGAAATAGAGTTTTCTGGGTTTTTTTTTTTTTTTCCAAGTCATCTATATGACATGCTGATATTTTGCATTGTTATGATCCCTCCATTTCTCCTTGCTATGGATGCAGTCTTTGTGTGTCCCCAGAATTCATATGTTGAAGTGCCAGTTCCTGATGTGATGGTATTTGGAAGTGGAGGCCTTTGGGAAATAATTAAGGTTAGATCAGGTCATCAGGGTGGAGCCCCATGATGGGATTAGTGTCCTTATCAGAAGAGGGACACCAGAGCTGGCTCTCTCTTTCTTTGCTGTGTGAGGTCACAGCAAGAAGGCAGTGCCCTTTAAGCCACCCAGTCTTTGGTACTTTGTTATAACAGACTGAGGAGATTAGCACATTCCACTTGGGGGTCTTCAGTAAGATGACTCATATCTCTGCTGTGGTCCGCTACAACAGTGTGACAGTCCTCACTGTAACAAAATCCCTTACCTTGGTAGCAGCCCAGTAACTGACTGATGGAAAAACCAAGCTAAAGTTTTCTTTCCGTAGTTGTGCTTTTGTGAATTACTTAGCTGGGCTTTGTCCCTCCCTGTATTTAATTGCACTCACTGAGAAGAACTATGGAGTGTTGGCATTAAGAACCCTCTAAAAGACAAAGCAGTTGATTATTCTTATCATCAAAGTAGGCGCTCAGGGCTTCCCTGGTGGCGCAGTGGTTGGGAGTCCGCCTGCCGATGCAGGGGACACGGGTTCGTGCCCTGGTCCGGGAAGATCCCACATGCCGCGGAGCGGCTGGGCCCGTGAGCCATGGCTGCTGAGCCTGCGTGTCCGGAGGCTGTGCTCTGCAACGGGAGAGGCCACAACAGTGAGAGGCCCGCGTACCGCAAAACAAAAACAAAAAGTAGGCACTCACATCAGCACACTAAGAAGCACTGCATAGAAATAGCTTGGTGGCAGAATTGCGCTCTCAAGGGTGGATATCTTCGAGCCATCCTTGACTCTCTAGAGCAGAAAGGCAACTGCGTACTATGCCGTGGAGTGGGGAAAATGTTGAACAGAAGGATCTCATGTGAAATTGCGGGTGGCCTTCAATGGTGGCTGTCAAAGAAAAGAGTCACAATGCTTTGCTTTCCTTCCCAATGATGGAGCTGCTATCCTCAGGAAAGCCCAGTTTGCTTCTTGGCTCAGCTATTAACTGATAGCTTGAAGGAACATAATCTTTTTACCTACTTGCCTTCATATGCACTGTTTCCTCTATGAGGAAAGCCTGCCCCCCTACCCCAACCCTGCCCCCACCCTCACTTCTGGAGAATTCCTACATGACCTTCCTTACCTAAATAATAACAATGATACTTCCAACCTTTTATGTAGTACTTACTATGTATCTGGTAGTGTAGAGGGTGAAGGGTGGGGCGGTGGGAATACCTGCTTCAGATGCAGCCAATAAGGAGTTGCATTGTCTACAGAGAATTGAAAAACAATATTAAAACCAAAAGATAATTCTGCTTTTTCTGACCAGCCTATGTTGGCGATTCTAAACAATGTCAGTAATAAAATACTTCTCCCCACTGAGGCAGACTTCCACTGAGCCCATCTTCATCCTTGGTACCCACTCTGCTTAGGAAGGTGCTGGGCACACATTTATATATATTAACTTCCATAATTTGCCCCCATTTTACAGCTGAGGGAACTGATGCACAGAGATCGTGTGACTAATCTAAGTTTATACAGCTTGGTAATACTGCCTAACAGGTAAATGATGTGGCCATGGTTTCAGTCCAGCAGTATTAAACCATTTCACCTAACCACTAGACATCTGCCTGGTGGAATATCTAGCACACGTATAAATATACCTCTGTGAAGACACCCCTGATCCACCCAAGATATAATAGCTCCCTACATGTATTCCTCAGCACCTGTTTATATTTCTCTTACGGCACTCACTGGGTTGCAGGGCAGGAGACAGAGAGCTCCCTGAGCCTAGCACGATGGCTGCCTTGTAATAGATGCCAAATGAATGACTGAATGAATGAGTGCAGTCTTTGGTCCCAGCGCTAGAGGGATTTACATATATTTATGTATACTATGTGTATATCATGGCAGATTGGTGGAAAGCTCTGGATTTCGGTTTGAATTCAAAAACAGCCTTCGGTTCTGACTCCATTACTAATTATCTCTGAAACCCAGAATCAGGCATTTAATACATGTGGATATTTGTTTCCTAGTCTGTGAAATAGGGGATGGAATATTCTATCAGTGATTTTCAGTAGTGGGAACCTGTCTTCAAACTAAACTCAAGTGGATTTCTTTTTTTCCATGCAATTGCTAATAAGCATTTTTGTAGAAAAAAACTTTTCATTTATGTATAACATACTACAGAAAGCACACAAATGAAAAGTATACAGCTTAATGATTTATCGCAGGGTCAGCACATCTGTATGACACCACCCACATCAAGAAACAGAATATTACCAGCTTCCTGGTACCTACCTTCCTAGTCAAATGTGAAACTCCCCTTGCTTCCAACATCACAGACTAGCTTTCCCATAAATGGAAAAATTTAGTATATATTATTTTCTGAAGTTCTCTCTTACTCAGCGTATTTGTGGGCTTCATCCATGCTGTTGTGTGTAACTGCAGTTTATTCATTTTCCTTGCTGTATAGTATTTCACTGTGTAGACAGACTACAATTTACTTATCCATTCTCCTATTTATGAATATTTTGAATTCTTTTGAATTTTTTTAAGTATAGTTGATTTACAATGTTTCAGGTGTACAGCAAAGTGATATTATATATCCTTTTTCAGATTCTTGTCCATTGTAGGTTATTATAAGATACTGAATATAGTTCCCTATGCTACATGCAGTAGGTCCTTGTTGGGTTTTTTTATTTTATATTGGATATAGTTGACTAACAATGTTGTGTTAGTTTCAAGTGTACGGCAAAGTGATTCAGTTATACATATACATATATCTATTCTTTTTCAAATTCTTTTCCCATTTAGGTTATTATGGAATATTTAGCAGAGTTCCCTGTGCTATACAGTAGGTCCTTGTTAGTTATCTATTTTAAATATAGTAGCGTGTATATGTCAATCCCAAACTCCCAATTTATCCCTCACGCCATCTTTCCTCTTTCATAACCATAATTTCGTTCTCTAAGTCTGTGAGTCTGTTTCTGTTTTGTAAATAAGTTCATTTGTATCATTTTTTTTTAGATTCTGCATATAAGCGATATCATATGGTATTTGTCTTTGTCTGACTTAATTCACTTAGCATGAAAATCTCCATGTCCATCCATGTTGTTGCAAATGGCATTATTTCATTCTTTTTAATGGCTGAGTAATATTCCATTGTATATATGTACTACAGCTTCTTTTACCCATTCCTCTGTTGATGGACATTTAGGTTGCTTCCATGTCTTGGTTATTGTAAACAGTGCTGCAGTAAACATTGGGGTGCATGTATCCTTTCGAACCATGTTTTTCTCCAGATATATGCAAAAGACACATGTTGTGTCAATGTTGTGTTAGTTTCTGCTGTACAATGAAGTAAATCAGCTATATGTATACCTATATCCCCTCCCTCTTGGACCTCCCTCCCACGTGCCCCCATCCCACCCATCTGGGTTGTCACAGAGCACCGAGCTGAGCTCCCTGTGCTATACAGCAGGTTCCCACTAGCTATCCATTTTACACATGGTAGTGTACTTTATGTCAAACCTAATCTCCCAATTCGTCCCACCCTTCCCTTCCCCCCCCGTGTCCACATGTCCATTCTCTATGTCTACATCTCTATTTCTGCCCTACAAATAGGTTCATCTGTACCATTTTTCTAGATTCCACATATATGCATTAATATACAATATTTGTTTTTCTCTTTCTGGCTTCACTCTGTATGACAGACTCTAGGTCCATCCCATCTCTACAAATGACCCAATTTCGTTCCTTTTTATAGCTGAGTAATATTCCTTTGTATATATGTACCACATCTTCTTTATCCATTCATCTGTCGTTTGACATTTAGGTTAGTTCCATGTCCTGGCTATTGTAAATAGTGCTGCAGTGAACACTGGGATACATGTGTCCTTTTGAATTATGGTTTTCTCAGGGTATATGCCCAGTAGTGGGATTACTGGGTCGTACGGTAGTTTTATTTTTAGCTTTTTAAGGAACCTCCATACTGTTCTCCATAGTGGCTGTACCAATTTCCATTCCCACCAACAGTGCATGAGGGTTCCCTTTTCTCCACACCCTCCCCAGCATTTATTTTTGTAGATTTTTTGATGATGGCCATTCTGACTGGTGTGAGGTAAAATCTCATTGTAGTTTTGATTTGCATTTCTGTAATAATTAGCAATGTTGTGCATCTTTTCATGGGCTTCTTGACCATCTGTATGTATTCTTTGGAGAAATGTCTGTTTAGGTCTTCTGCCCAGTCTTTGATTGGGTTGTTTATTGGATATTGTGCTGCATGAACTGTGTTTGTAGATTTTGGAGGTTAATCCCTTGTCAGTTGCATCATTTGCAAATATTTTCTCCCATTCTGTAGGTTCTCTTTTCATTTTGTCTATGGTTTCCTTTGCTGTGCAAAAGTTTTTGAGTTTAATTAGGTCCCATTTCTTTATTTTTGTTTTTATTTCCATTACTCTAGGAGATGGCTCAGAAAATTGCTGTGATTTATGTCAGGGAGTGTTCTGCCTATGCTTTCCTCTAAGAGTTTTATAGAATCAAGTCTTACATTTAAGTCTTTAATCCACTTGAAGTTTATTTTTGTGTATGGTGTTAGGGAGTGTTCTAATTTCATTCCTTTACATGTAGCTGTCCAGTTTTCCCAGCACCAGTTATTGAAGTGACTGTCTTTTCTCCATTGTATATCCTTGCCTCCTTTGTCATAGATTACTTGACCATAGGCGCATAGGTTTATTTCTGGGCTTTCTGTCCTGTTCCATTAAACTATATTTCTGGTTTTGTGCCAGTACCATACTGTCTTGATTACTGTAGCTTTATAATATGGTCTGAAACCAGGGCGCCTGATTCCTCCAGCTGCGTTTTCCTTTCTCAAGATTGCTTTGGCTACTCATGGTCTTTTGTGTTTCCATACAAATTTGAAAATTTTTTGTTCTAGTTTTCTGAAAAATGTTATTGGTAATTTGATAGGGATTGCATTGATTCTGTAGCTTGCCTTGGGTAGTATAGTCATTTTGACAATATTGATTCTTCCAATCCAAGAACATGGTATATCTTTCCATCTGTGTCGTCTTTTATTTCTTTCATCAGTGTCTTATATTTTTTGGAGTACAGGTCTTTTGCCTCCTTAGGTAGATTTATTCCTATGTATTTTATTCTTTTTGATGCAATGATAAATGGGAATGTTTATTTAATTATTCTTTATGATCTTTTGTTGTTAGTGTGTAGGAATGCAAGAGATTTCTGTGTATTAATTTTGTGTCCTGCAACTTTACCAAATTCATTGATGAGCTCTAGTAATTTTCTGGTAGCATCTTTAGGATTTTCTATGTATAGTATCATGTCATCTACAAACAGTGACAGGTTTACTTCTTCTTTTCCAATTTGGATTCCTTTTATTTCTTTTTCTTCTCTAATTGCCACGGCTAGGACTTACAAAACTATGTTGAATATTAGTGGTGAGAGTAGACACCCTTGTGTTGTTCCTGATCTTAGAGGAAATGCTTTCAGTTTTTCACCATTGAGAATGATGTTTGCTGTGGGTTTGTCATATATGGCCCTTATTATGTTGAGGGAGTTTCCCTCTATGCACACTTTCTGGAGAGTTTTTAAAAAAATCATAAATGGGGGTTTAATTTTGTCAAAAGCTTTTTCTGCATCTATTGAGATGATCATATGGTTTTTATTCTTCAATTTTTCAATGTGGTATGTCACACTGATTGACTAGCAGACATTGAAAAATCCCAGGGATTTGATCATGGTGAATGATCCTTTTAATGTGTTCCTGGATTCAGTTTCCTAGTATTTTGTTGAGGATTTTTGCGTCTATGTTCATCAGTGATATTGGCCTGTAGTTTTCTTTGTGTGATATCCTTGTCTTGTTTTGGTATCAGAGTGATAGTGGCCTCGCAGAATAAGTTTGGGAGTGTTCCTTCCTGTGCAATATTTTGGAAGAGTTTCATAAGGGTAGGTGTTAACTCTTCTCTAAATGTTTGATAGAATTTGCCTGTGAAGTCATCTGGTCCTGGACTTTGTTGGGAGTTTAATCACAGTTCCAATTTCAGTACTTATAATTGGTCTGTTCATTTTTTCTATTTCTTCCTGGTTCAACCTTGAGAGATTGTACCTTTCTAAGAATTTGTCCATTTCTTCTAGGTTGTCCGTTTTATGGTCATATAGTTGCATGCACTAGTCTCTTATGATCTTTTGTATTTCTGAGGTGTTCCTTGTAAGTTATCCTCTTTTATTTCTAATTTTATTGATTTGAGCCCTGTCCCTTTTTTCCCTAGTGAGTCTAGCTAAAGGTTTATCAATTTTGTTTATCTTTTCATAGAACCAGATTTTCGTTTCATTGATCTTTTCTATTATTTTCTTTGTCTCTATTTCATTTATTTCTGATCTTTATGATTTGTTTCCTTCTACTAACTTTGAGTTTCGTTTGTTCTTCTTTCTCTAGTTGCTTTAGGTGTAAGATTAAGTTGTTTATTTGAAATTTTCTTGTTTCCTGAGGTAAGATTGTATTGCTATAAACTTTACTCTTAGAACTTCTTTTGCTGCGTCCCATAGGTTTTGGATTGTCTTGCTTTCATTGTCATTTGTCTCCAGGTATTTTTTGATTTCCTCTTTGATTTCTTCAGTGATCCATTGGTTGCTTAGTAGCATATATATTTAACTTTCACGTGTTTGTGTTTTTTACAGTTTTTTTCTTGTAATTGATTTCTAATCTCATAGTGTTGTGGTTGGAAAAGGTGCTTGATATGACTTCAGTTTTCTTAAATTTACCAAGGCTTGCTTTGTGGTCCAGCATGTGAGCAATCCTGGAGAATGTTCCATGGGCACGTCAGAAGAATATGTATTCTGCTGCTTTTGGATGGAATGCTCTATAAATGTCAATTAAGTCCATGTGGTCTATTATGTCATTTAAGGCCTGTGTTTCCTTATTGATTTTTATGTCTGGATGATGTGTCCATTGATGAAACTGGAGTGTTAATGTCCTCCACTATTATTTTGTTACTGTCAATTTTCCTTTTATGGCTATTAGTATTTGCCTTATATATTGAGGTGCTCCTATGTTGGGTGCATATATATTTACAATTGTTATATCTCCTTCTTGGATTGATCCCTTGATCATTATGTAGTGTCCTTCCTTGTCTCTTGTAACAGTCTTTATTTTAAAGTCTATTTTGTCTGATATGAGTATTGCTACTCCAGCTTTCTTTTGATTTCCATTTGCATGGAATATCTTTTTCCATCCCCTCACTTTAAGTCTGTATGTGTTCCTAGATCTGAATTGGGTCTCTAGTAGACAGCATATATACCAGACTTGTTTTTGTAGCCATTCAGTTGGTCTATGTCTTTTTGTTGGAGCATTTAACCCATTTATGTTTAAGGTAATTATCTGTATGTTCTTATTGCCATTTTGTTAATTGTTTTGGATTTTTTTTATAGGTCTTTTTTCTTCCCTTCCTCTTTCGTTCTCTTGTAATTTGATGACTAACTTTAGTGTTGTGTTGGATTCTTTTTCGTGTCTGTATCTATTGAAGATTTTTGCTTTGTTGTTACCATGAGGTTTTGATATAGCAGTCTATATATAAACAAGATTGTTTTAAGTTGCTGGTCTTTTAATATCAAATGCATTTCCAGTATCCTGCATTCGTACTCTTCTCTTCTCACGATTGCTGGTGTTGATATCATATTTGTGTGTAGATGGTTTCCTACTTTTACCGTATGTTTGCCTTTACCAGTGAGCTATTCTGTTTGTAATTTTTTTTTTTTTTTGCGGTACGCGGGCCTCTCACTGTTGTGGCCTCTCCCGTTGCGGAGCGCAGGCTCAGTGGCCATGGCTCATGGGCCCAGCCGCTCCGTGGCATGTGGGATCTTCCCAGACCAGGGCACGAACGCGTGTCCCCTGCATCGACAGGTGGACTCTCAACCACTGTGCCACCGGGGAAGCCCTCCGTTTGTAATTTTTTTGGTCCTAGTTGTGGCTTTTTCTTTTCTGCCTAGAGAAGTTCCTTTAGCAGTTGTTGCAAGGCTGGTCTGGTGGTGCTGAATTCCTCTTTTCCTTGTCTGTAAAGGTTTTGATTTCTCCACTGAATCTGAATGAGAGCCTTGCTGGGTAGAGTGTTCTTGGTTGTAGGTTCTTCCCATAAATTACTTTAAATATATCATGCCACACCTTCTGGACTGCAGAGTTTCTGCTGAGAAATCAGCTGATAACCTTATGGGAGTTGCCTTGTATATTTGTTGCTTTTGGTTTCCATTCCACAGGCTGCAGGATTGTAGTTCTTGCTTCTGCTGTCTGCCCCCAATTGTTGAGGCTAGCTAAGAGGCTTGTGCAGGCTTCCTGATGGGAGGACTGGTACCTGCCCACTGGTGGGTGGAGCTGGGTCTTGTGCCCCTGGCAGGCAGGGCTGTGTCAGAGACTGTGTTTAGCAAGCAGCTGTGTGCTCAGGAAGACATTAAGCTGCCTGTCTGCTGATGGGTGGGGCTGTGTTCCTACCCTATTGGTTGTTTGACTTGAGGCATCCCAGCACTGGAGCCTACACCTACAGGCTCTTGGTGGGGGCCACGTCTTGGTAAGAAAATGGCAGCCTCTAGGAGGGCTCATGCCAGTGAGTACTCCCCAGAAATGCTGCTGCCAGTGTCTTTATCCCTGCAGTGAGCCACAGCCACCCCCCACCTTCACAGGAGACCCTCTAATACCAGCAGGTAGGTCTGGTCCAGGTTCTTATGAGGTCACTGCTTTTTCCCTGGTTCCTGGTGTGCATGAGACCTTGTGCACACCAGGAGTTTCTGTTTCCCTCAGTCCTGTGGAATTCCTGCAATCAAACCCCACTGGCCTTCAAAGCCAGATTCTCTGGGGGCTCCTCCTCCTGTTGCCAGACCCCCAGGCTGGGGAGACAGCCATGGGACTCAGAACTTTCACTCCTGTGGGAGGATTTTGTGATATAATTATTTTCTAGTTTGTGGGTCACCCACTCAGCAGGTATGGGATTTGCTTTATCACAATTGCACCCCTTCTACCATGTCACTGTGGCTTTGTCTTTGGATGTAGGATATCTTTTTTGGTAGGTTCCAGCATTTTTTTTGTTGATGGCTGTTCAGCAGTTAGTTGTGATTTTGGTGTTTTCGTAAGAAGAGGTGAGGTCACGTCCTTCTAATCCTCCATCTTGTCTCCAAAACCTTGTTTATCTGTTTTATTTATAGTAGTCTGTATCTTTTAATCCCAAATTTATTCCCCCCACCCCTTTCCCCTTTGGTAACCATGTCAGTGAGTCGGCAGTTTCTCTTTCATAAATAAGTTCATTTTGTAACAAGTGATACCATAATATTTGTCTTTCTCTGTCTTACTTAGTATGATAATCTCTACATTAAATTTATGAATATTTTGGATACAAAGAAAACCATACCTAATGAATTGTAATAAAACTGCCAAAGAGATCAAAGACAAACATATCTATAAAAAATTATTCATTTAAGAATGCTAATTCCCCTCTCCCTTTCTGGAAATGATTCCTTTTTCCTTACTCCAGCTGATATCTTATAACATATCCTGTGTCTCCTTCTCAAAACCATCATTGATTGGCCAGGGCTGGATACCTGAATAATCCAAGCCAGTCATAGTTCCTGTGCTCATGCTTGCAATCCCTAAGTCCAGGACTAACTACAATCAGAGCACTCTTTTAAGATTCTGGACCTTGGAATCAGAGGGTGAGTCATCCTATGAGACTTTGCATCTGACTGGGACCATGTTCCTTTTGAGGAAGAAGTTATTGTGCAAGAGGAGAAAAGTACAGCTACCACATGGCTAGGAGCAGTGTGGAGAGGTGGAGAGAATGACTGGCTTTGTTTATGCCAGAGTCCCTGTCATATCTTCCTCTTCCTATTATTATTAGTTATTTGGTCCATTAAATCCCTCCTTGGCTTAAGTTAGTTCAGGTTGGTACTGTTATAATCGAAACAAATCTTATTAGTATAGACATGTGACATAGATCAAAAGATATAAAATTGATAAGTGTGGAGTTACAGTGCTTCATTGCCTCACCTCACAGCAGCCCCTTTAAAAAAACAAAACAAAACAAAACACTGAATTGAGTGTTATTTAAGATCCAGAAGCAATTTTTGAGGAATGTTGAGGGTAGTGAGTTTTGTCAGTGTAAATTAAGAAAAAGTGTTTGCTAGAATCTGGAATAGTACTTTATGAGCGGCACAGTACTCTGGACACCTGCCCAGCACTTTCTTCAATGCTATCCTCACTTCCACTGTACATCATCCTCTCCCTTGACTCTCTGCATCCCTGAGCCTGGGTCACAGGGCATTACTAGTGAAAGGTGTTAACCCTGTATTCTGGCTTCAAGTACATGTGCCTGCCACATAGAAGGAACTCAGCAAATATTTGTTTTGTGATTGGTACCAAAATTCAGCACTCAATGCTTAGCTGCAAGCTCTTTCCTCATTTGTAGATGATGACATGTCTACCAACAGCTACTCCAAAATCTTTCATTCTGAAATCTACATGACTCCCCACCCTATTTTTTTTTTTTTTTTTTTTTTTTTTTTTTTTTTTTTTTTTTTTTTTTGCTGTATGCGGGCCTCTCACTATTGTGGCCTCTCCCGTTGCGGAGCACAGGCTCCGGATGCGCAGGCTCAGCGGCCATGGCTCACGGGCCCAGCCGCTCCGCGGCATGTGGGATCCTCCCGGACCGGGGCACGAACCCGCGTGCCCTGCATCGGCAGGTGGACTCTCAACCACTGCGCCACCAGGGAAGCCCCCCACCCTATTTTAATGAGCAACTTCAGAGGTTCCCTTCATTCTAACAATTTCAACCTTCATGTTTATCCCACTTCTTCTCTCCAGCACACAGAATCTATGTCCTTATTTTTCTCTCAAGCCAGATCCCATCTGAGCAATAGTGCTGTTATATTTATTCCCTCCCTCTCTGGCATCTTCAAACTCTCCCTCTTCACAGACTTCCAACACAACCTGTGTATTTCTCCTTCACCTTGAAAGAAAATCTTAGTATGATTTTGGTGTTTGCTGTAGATAGCATCTGGTTACTTTTCCTTTACTGACACAGTTCTTGAATAAGAAGCTCAAGGATATATTGATCACCTATGTTGAAACCTTGAAATACCCTCTACCCATTTCCAAGGTAAGTCATTCTACCTCCTTATTTGATCCCTGTCTCCACCCGACTCGTCCTCTCTGTCTGTCCTCTAACTGAGCATTTCTGAAAATTCAGCCTGATTGCTGGGCTCTTTCTCCTGCTACAAATGTTCTGTCAGCTTCCTGGATAATGTCTGTGCAAATGACACCCAAATCATTCCTTCAACCTTGTTCTCACCTGAGTTCAGCTGTATCGTTTTAAATTACGGCCGAACATTGCCACTCAGCTATTCGATTTTCTTCCTTCAAATCAACACTTGCCAAACTGAGCTCATCCTTCTTCCATCCACACTGGGCTCAGCATGCTGAATTCCTTTCCTTCATCAGCAACACCAACATTTCCCCCCTTAGGCAGGCTTGAGAACTCCATCATTATTGGCATTCCCTATGACTCGCAGAGATGGTTCTTTGAAAAGACTCTGGCAGCCATGCCTTTTCCTTTTTCCTACTCCCACGCCAATCCGTGATTTCTATTAGCTGACACCATGACAAAACTCATAGAAAAATGTGGCATCTTCCTTTCCCCATGTGTTCCCTTCTTGATAGACCTGCAAATTCATCTCTGTCTGAAGGATATTTTTAGCTCTCAGTTATTTTCAGAACCAGGATAACTGATCAATATGAATTCCAGGAATGAGCAAGTCCTTCTGTGGCTAACTGTCCCAGATTGGCTCACGTTCTATATGCTCTTTATAACTTCTCACTTAGAAGATTCTCCCAAAGGGGTGGAGTATTTTAAAATGAGAATTTTAGAAAATCAAAATATCTAATAATAATAGCCATCATTCTCATCTAGAAAAGTCAGCCATCATTCTCATCCTTGTTTGGTAGTCAGAAACGTTGACTACTTGCTTTTCTATATGGTCAGGAGTGCAGGGATTGTGTTTACTATTCTGTAAACACTGCAGTATATGGCTCAGAGCCTTGTAAGAATTTTAAACTTTCTGGTGAATGGACGGATGAGAGAGCTTTTAACTACCTCAGTAATACATATTATTTGTAAAAATTTCATTGTTTAAAATTTTTACGACCCTAAGAGTCAACCTTTGGGAGTTGATAGAACACATTATTTTTGCAATTTTCTGCTGAGGAATCCGACATAAAGAGAGGTTATGGATTGCCCAAATTCATACATGTATTTGGCAACATGACTAGGCCCAGAAACTGATCTGTCTTCCGCAAACCAGTACCTGAGCAGGAATTTGTGCTTTCTTGGCAGGTTGGTAAGCCAGGTTTTAAAATGAATAATATTTAGAATTGAAATCTCTAAATGTGCATTTTCTCTTTTAGAATATTCAGTAGGTTCATGAATATCAGTAAAACATATTTTGTATTTTAAGGTCAGTTATTTCCTTATGAAATTTGATAGTTCCTCAACTTATAACAGGAAAACAACTTACCTAAATTCAGATATTTTAGTTGCTGAAATTTTATAATATTACATTTGGAATATTGGAAATTGTAGACCTAGAAGAAACGTCTAGAAGAGCCTCTCATTTTAGGACTCATTTCTCTAAGAGGGCGATATGGAAAGGGCTTGAGTGAGTAAAATGTACCATTTCTTCAGGGGGACTTAAAAGGTGAGTCACTTGAATGAAATGAGTTGAGATATACTAGGAAACTCTCTACTTCCTTAGCTGGTATTCTCTCTACACTGCACTTTATTTTACCTGTTACTTTTGTCTAGCATTTCCTATTTCCTCACTGTGGATAGTATCACCTGGGAATTACCTGAATTTATATTTTAGGAAAATTTGTACTTATCTCTCTGGTAATGCAGTCCCTTCTGTTTCCTCTCTTCTAGACATTGTTCAAAATTCCTGGTCCAGGGATGTCACACAGTTATCTTGTATATTTACTTGTTTATTTTATTCTCCTACTCTCCCCACCTTGACCAGAATGTAAGCTGCCTGAGATCAGGAACCTTGCTTAACCTATTCACCATAGTAGCACCTAGAGCATAGAAGGAGGGCAATAGTCATTTGTCAGATGAACGAAGGATTCATTCTCATAAAAAATTTTTTCTGTCACCTCAAGTGATTTTGGATATTGGGAGGTAAACTTGTGTAATCAATCAGTCTATCAAATTGATTCAATTTCTTCTCTGCTTTATAAGTAGGATTTTGAACTCTCAACAAACTGAACATCGAGAAAATGTACTTAACATAATAAAGGCCATATATGCAAACCCTCAGCTAACATAATGATGAAAAGCTTCTCCTCTAAGATCAGGAACAAGGATGCCCACTTTCACCACTTTCATATAACATAGTAATGGAAATTCTAGTCAGAGCAATTAGGCCAGAAAAAGAAATAAAAAGCATCCAAATTGGAAAAGAAGTAAAACTGTCTCTATTTGCAGGTGATACCGTGTTTTTTATATATAGAAAACCTTAAAAGCTCCACCCCAAAACTGTTAGAGCTAATAAATGAATTCAGTGAAATTGTAGGTTACAAAATTAATATTTAAAAAATCAGTTGTATTTCTGTATAGTAACAATGAACTATCAGAGAAAATAAGAAAACAATCCCCAATACAATAGCATCAAGAAAAATAAAATTAGGAATAAATTTAACCAAGGAGGTAAAATATCTGTACACAGAAAACTATAAGACATTGATGCAAGAAATTGAAGACACAAATAAATGGAAAGATAATCTGTGCTCATGGAAGAATTAATACTGTTAAAATGTCCATACTAGCCAAAGTGATGGCACTTTTCACAGAAATAGCAAAAGAAACCATCAACAAAATGAAAAGGCAGCCAATGAAAGTGGAGAAAATATTTGCAAATCATGTGTCTGATAAGGGGTTAATATCCAAAATTTATAAAGAACTCATACAACTCAACAGCAAATAAACACACAATCAGATTAAAAAATGGGCAGAGAATATGAATAGACATTTTTCCAAAAAAGATATACAAATGGCCAATAGGTACATGAAAAGATGCTCGATATCACTAATCATCAGGGAAATGCAAATCAAAACCACAATGAGGTATCACCTCACACCTGTCAGAATGGCCATCACTAAAAAGTCTACAAATAACAAATGCTGAAGAGGGTGTGGACAAAAGGGAACCCTCCTACACCACTGGTGGGAATGTAAATTGGTGCAGCCGCTATGGAGAACAATATGGAGGTTTCTTAAAAAACTAAAAATAGATTTGCCATGTGATCCAGCAATCCCACTCCTGGGCATATATCTGGAAAAGATGAAAGCTCTAATTTGAAAAGATACGTGCATCCCAGTGTTCACAGCAGCACTATTTACAATAGCCAAGACATGAAAGCAACCTAAATGTCCATCAGCAGAGGAATGGATAAAGAAGATGTGGTGTGTACACACACACACACACACTGGAATACTACTCAGCCATAAAAAAGAATGA
>NW_021700794.1:0-1381 GCF_005190385.1 Monodon monoceros
TCTATGCTAAGCGTGTCTCAGCACACATGCCTCACTTTGAATGAATGCACTGCCTATTCCAACACACACCCAAACACACACACACATATTTCAGTGTGACTCTATGCACAATCTATAACAGCATACACACAACGACGGCTCACTATTGTTCAATGCATAGTCTATAAGTGCACACACAGAAACACAAACACAGCTCACTTTGAATGAGTGCAAAGCCTATACCAATACACACACAAGCACACACACA
This sequence comes from Monodon monoceros, assembly GCF_005190385.1. Classification (NCBI taxonomy): domain Eukaryota; kingdom Metazoa; phylum Chordata; class Mammalia; order Artiodactyla; family Monodontidae; genus Monodon; species Monodon monoceros. The sequence goes on from NW_021700794.1 coordinate 248, forward strand.
TAAATGGCACACTGTGACTGAATTCAAAGCCTATACCAGCACACACACACACACACACACACCCTTTTATCAATGAGATTTTGTGTCCAGCCTATAGCATCACACACACACAGAAACACAGCTCAGAGTGACTAAAGCACAGACTATACCAGGATTCACACACACAAACACATGTATGCCTCTCTGTGACCCAATGCATAGCCTATAACTGTGCACAAACACACATGGCTCACAGGCAAGACTTACTGTGGTTCGTTTCAGAGCCTCTACCAGCACACAAACACACAGACACCCCTCTCTGTCAGTCAATGCTCAAGCTATACAGCACGAACATACCACTCAGTGTGGCTCAGTGCACATCCTATACCAGCACACACACACATGGCTCACTGTGAATCTATGCACAGTGTATACGAGCAAACACACACACACACTCACAAACACACACAGATCTCACTGTGATTCAATGCACACACTATTCCAACACAAACACACACATATCCATTGCTCACTGTGACTCAATTCACTGTCTATTATAACACACACACACACGCATATACATGGTTCACTCTAACTCAATGCACAGCCTGTAAAGGTAACAAACACTCACAGATGGCTCACAGTGACTCAATATTCAGCCTATACCAACACAAACACATGTGCCTCACAGTGCCTCAACTCACACCCTCTACCAGCACTCAGATACACAAACGGCTCACTGTGTTTCAATGTACAGCCTATACCAGAACACAACCACACACCAACAGACATTTACAGAGAAAAACGCTCCCTGTGACTCAATGCATGGCCTTTAAGAGCACACACACACACACACACATATGGCTCACTCTGTTTCAATGCACAGTCTATAGCAACACACACACACTGCCAAACACAGCTCAAAGTGATTCAATGCACAGCCTATACAAGCACAAACACACACCTCACCGTGACTCAGTGCTCAGTGTATACAGCACACACAGACACAGACAAATCTCATTGTTCCTCAGTGAACAACATAAACCAGCACACACACATACACAGCTTCCTGTGACTCAATGCACAGTCTATACCAACACACACATACACACACACACCTCAGTGTGAGTCAATGCTCAGGTTATAGAGCACACA
>NW_021700795.1:0-2415 GCF_005190385.1 Monodon monoceros
TTCATCTTTTTAAGGATAAGGGAAATGGCAAATGATTTTCCCCAAGGAAGAAAACTGGAGATAGTGAATTTCCCAGTATAATCTCATATCCTCAAACTAGACTAAACAGGAGAGCTTGTGCTGAAAGCTAAGCCTTCCTTTCTTTCTCTTTACAGGGTGTGGGAGACACAATGAAAAGGTAAGTTTGCCCCCCTATTCAAATCATGGTAATTGTGATAATGATCAGGCTATTTCTGTTGAGATGGACCCTCCCTTTTCAATGAGAAGTTTCTTTCTGTCTGCTTTTATTCCTTCCTTCTCTAAAAGTCTGCCAGGTTTTATAGTCTACCCTTAGGTGAAAGTAGGGTTGAGGGGAGTGTAGTTTCAGTTGTAAGCCTTACTGTAGAAGTTGCAAAGAGACAACTATTTTTGCTGCCCCCCTAATTTCCAAATTCTAATTATCGATATTTGAGGATTATTCCTGGTCATCTATGGGAAAGGCAGATAAGCTCAGAGAGGCAGCAGGTAGACGGATGCTGAGACGAGGAGGGAGGTAGAATCATCAAGAAAGAACATACGATAGTGCTGAGGATCCATATGTATCAGATGGCAAATTCTAACTATTTGCCACCTATTAGATTTCAGGAATTAAATGAGAATTGCTGTGTGGATCCCCTAGGGAAGCTAGAAGAGAGGAAACAGACACAATTATGATTGAGGTGACATATTCTACTAAGATTGATATGCTGAGAGCAGGGAAACAGATTGTAAAATATAATAGCAACTGTAGTGTTCCTCCATCTGAGGAGTTAAATTCACACCCTTCACACCTAATTATGAGGATTCTGATGCAGCCCCATCAGTGGACTGCTAATGGTACCTTTGGGCCTGTTAGTAAGTGGGTCTTTTTTTTTTTTTTTTACAGGAGTCAGTTAATGCAGCTGTACATTCCTCAGCCTATGGACCCACAGCTCAGTACATGGGCCATCACTGGGATGTTGGAAAGGCTTAACAACTTCCGAGGTAAGAGGCAGCTCTCTGGGTGAAGGCAGTAATATTTCCTTCACGACTAGATACATGCTGCTGATCTCTCTTCATTGCTCTGTCTGTTCTTTGCAGAGAACAGGGAAGCAGGCACTGCTTTATAACTAACTTTATAATTTATTGTTAATTATCAGTCAGAAAGCTAACTGAAGCCTGTCAAAAACAATCAATCGCATATGACAGTTTCTTATATAGTTACTTGTGGTGAGTTAAAATTTAAAAAAAAAGAACACTCTGCCCTATAAAACTGCATATCCATTCAGTGTATTTCATCTTGTAGTTAACTGTGGTTATATGCGGATATTCAGATTCTTAGAATCACCTTAATGTTGTTATTTAAATGTTTATCTGAATATTGAATGTAATAATTACATTTGAAAAATCACAAGACTTTTAAAAAGCTTAAAAATATTTTTATATACAACAAGTACAACCATAAAACAAATTGAACCCATGATTTGTTGCATAGAGGGCCCCTTAAGACAAATGCAACTGAAGGGTGAGCCTGGCAGACAAAGGAGAAGCAGGCCTGAGATGGGATGAGTTGGATTCTGATTCAGTGGTGGCTCCATTAGAAATCCTAAGAGAGGAATCACTTCTAAAAAAAGGCACAGATGGGTTTTTGGTTTATTTTATTTTTGCTTGCTTAAATGTTAAGCAATGTGATCACTATTTAGGACTAAAAAGAAAAACAATATCATATTTAAAGTATAATGTATATTTATTACTATTTTATTTTGTGAGAGTGGATTAATGAGAGGACTTAAGTGAATTAAGGGCCATTTTGCTATTTTCTTTTTTTTGTTTTGTTGTATTTTTGCTATTTTCTTGACATCTATGAATGAACTCCCCAGTTTTTGAGGAGTTAGTTAGTAAAAATAAGCCAGAGGCTGATATCCCACATCTTTATGTATTCTCAAAATTTTCCTTCATCTAGTTGTACGATTAGAGATTTTCTGGCTCTTTACATAGACAAGAAGCCCTTCCTGTTCTTTCTCTGGATTCCCAGTGACACACTCTGTCTAGTCACCTTTGGTAAAGGGGTGTTCTGGAGCTAGCTCGTACTGACACACTCATGGGAGCGAATTGTTACAAGTTCCAGAATTTTAGGAGCAATTACTAAATGGCTGGCACCTTGAAAATGGTCATGGTGGGCTGGAATATTCCCAGCAAATAAGACAAACCAGCTTTGCTTTGTTCCAGAGATTTGGTTGCTAGACCTCTGCCACAATACCGCCACACTTGTCCGTCCCTCAGAACTTTAAAACTCTGTTCTTTGACTTTGCTGTTTTCTTTTTACTGAAGTGTATGTTACGTTGGATCATAAAATAAGAAATTGTCACGTGGCTCTGACTGAAGACCTGAGACGTTTGCAGTGCAGTCCTGACCATC
>NW_021700796.1:0-1121 GCF_005190385.1 Monodon monoceros
TTGACCACTGGCCCAGAGTCGACCACTGGCCTGTCAGACTTGACCACGCACCATGACTTCACTGAAGATGCACAAACAACAACTGACGTGTATTTGGAGAACACACAGACTTTTGGTAAGTGAGGGTTCTGTCCTCAGAGGAGGCCTGGGCAGATATTGGTAGGCTCCCCCCTCTGTTACATTTCTGAGGGAAAGGCTGCTTTTGTCCAGTGTACTTGATTCCCAGCATATGTCTGTGACAATTCCCGTCGTCCATTTTGTTTTCCTAGAATTGCCTACTAAGGTGGGATTAAACACCCTGAGCTCTAAGGAAGAAGCCACTGAGGTCACAGGTGAGGATTCCTCTCTTCAGAAATGCAGAAGTTCCTCCCTGCCTCCCTTTCCTTATTTATAGTTCTTTACATAGGAAAGTCCTACAGTAATTTACACATTTGGGGATACTTCTGCTGCTTTGTTCTTTGAGGTGGAGTAAACTTAGCCAAAAGTTCATTGAAACTTGAGGAAAGTTGAAGCATTTCCCAGAACGCCAGGAACTGCAACTGGTTGAACACCAGCATAGCTCCAGCCCCAAGGTCTGACCTGATCTGATCTCTGGGACCTGCTTTCTGGGCTTCCCTAAAGAGGACAAGCTCCTTCATGTCTCTGTAGGGTCGATGGATGTGGGGTCAAAAAAGGGGTTAACAATTTCCTTTTCTTTTCCAGTTGATTACAATTCATTTCAAATAGAGAACTTTTGGAGTAAAGGTTACGCTAAGTGTAAATCTTATCTGAATATAGACTGAACAGATGATAGAGTGATTTAAAAACTTCATGAATTAAGCAGTGTCCCTATCTCTGCCCATCCCTCTCTCAAGCCACCATCATTTTTCAATTTTCTGTCTGCCACTCAGCCAAGAAGTCATAAGATTTCAATGCCTTCTACCCCCGCAAACAAACCCCAGTAGTCTGGGGGAATGCCTGAGATTTTTGCTAAGAAAGACCCTTGGGCCTTACTTACAAAAGCAAATTTCTAGACACTCTGATTCTTGTCTATAAATAGTAGCTAACGTTGATTGAGACCGACTGTATTCCAGCGCTGCTTATCTGATTCTTATGTCTATAAATAGTAGCTAACGTTGATT
>NW_021700797.1:0-1503 GCF_005190385.1 Monodon monoceros
AAGGAGGGGCAGCAAGTATTTTGAATAAAATACCATCTTCCACAGTGAACAATGGCAAACATAAAGAAAAAATAAAATGATATAAATGGGGTGCCTAAGGCATGTGTGTGGAAGAGATAAAAGGGTACAGTTAGAGTTACTACGATTGGGGGCTTCTATAATTTTATCAATTCCCTAGTCTTGCTCAATGCCCTCATTTTTTGAGAGGAAAAGAACTGAAGCCCAGGGAGGAGAAGTAACTTGCTCAAGGTCCTGAAAGTCTGTGGACCGGTACATAACCTGCTAATGTGTCAGTTAAGGAGTGTGGTGAAAAGAAAGGAAGGTCTGGTGATAATATAAATCATATGTCTAAATATAAAGCAATCCCAAGCCACTGAATTTGCATAGCGTTAAGACAGATGTAAAATCAACATCGCACAAAACACAGCAAATGAGAGAGTGCCCAATAACATGAGAAACTTTGTAAGGACTGGAACATAATCCTTCCTCTTTTAGGAGGGATGATTTTGGAGAAACTTCTCCCCTTCTATTCAGACATTTATGGCATCTGAGTCTCACTTCCTTCTTGTCACTAGGTGACAAGTCACTGACTACCTCCTTCTGCTCCAGGGCCCAGCTGCCCAGAGATCAGTGGCTCCCAACCTCGGCTGTAACCCTCAACCCTGGTCCCCAACCCTCTTCCAAGATTCTGATTCAGTTATTGGGAGAAGAGGTGTTGAGGATTAGTACTGTATAAAAGCTCCCAGGTTATTCTAATTTACATCCAAGACAGAATCACTAACATAGGATTTTTTATAATATTCCATGGACCAGGATAATAGACATAATTTTTGGTCTAGCAAACCACTCTGAAAATAAGGAGATTTACATACTATTTGTTATGGACTGAATGTTTGTGCCCCCCCCAAAACTCATATATTGAAGCCCTAACTCCCAACATAATGGTATTTGCAGATGGGGCCTTTGGGTGGTTAATTAGGGTTGCATGAGGTCATGAGGTGGGACCTGCAAGATGGAATTAGTACCTAATTAGATGAGGTCATGAGAGTGAGGCATCCACGATGGGATTACTACCCTTATAAGAGATACCAGAAAGCTTGCTTTCTCTCCCTCTCCACACTCCCACAAATAAAGAGGTCATATGAGCACAGAGAAGGACAATGACCATCTACAAGCCAAGAGAAGAGGCCTCAGAATGAAACTACCTGTTTGCACCTTGATCTTGGACTTCCTGGCCTCCAGAACTGTTAGAAATAAATATTTGTTATTTAAGCTACACAATCTATGGTACTTTGTTATGGCAGCCCAAGCTGACTAATATATACCAGTTCTCTTCAAAACTTCTCAAGTCCTATTTCTCACTGCTAGTACTTCCCAAATACACACACACACACACACACACACACACACACACATATGCACAAACACAAGCACTTAGTATGTTTTACTTGTTTGACTATAATGCATTTTTTAACATATAAGTAACATATAATTTATCACCCA
>NW_021700798.1:0-2418 GCF_005190385.1 Monodon monoceros
CTTTTGGTGGGAGCATTTAGTCCATTTACATTTAAGGTAATTATCGACATGTATGTTCCTATTCCCATTTTCTAAATTGTTTTGGGTTCGTTATTATAGGTCTTTTCCTTCTCTTGTGCTTCTTGCCTAGAGAAGTTCCTTTAGCATTTGTTGTAAAGCTGGTTTGGTGGTGCTGAACTCTCTCAGCTTTTGGTTGTCTGTAAAGGTTTTAATTTCTCCATCAAATCTGAATGAGATCCTTGCTGGGTAGAGTGGTCTTGGTTGCAGGTTTTTCTCCTTCATCACTTTCACTATGTCCTGCCACTCCCTTCTGGCTTGTAGGGTTTCTGCTGAGAGATCAGCTGTTAACCTTATGGGGATTCCCTTGTGTGTTATTTGTTGTTTTTCCCTTGCTGCTTTTAATATGCTTTCTTTGTATTTAATTTTTGACAGTTTGATTAATATGTGTCTTGGTGTATTTCTCCTTGTATTTCTCCTGTATGGGACTCTCTGTGATTCCTGGACTTGATTAACTATTTCCTTTCCCATATTAGGGAAGTTTTCAGCTATAATCTCTTCAAATATTTTCTCAGTCCCTTTCTTTTTCTCTTCTTCTTCTGGAACCCCTATAATTCGAATGTTGGTGCATTTAATGTTGTCCCAGAGGTCTCTGAGACTGTCCTCAGTTCTTTTCATTCTTTTTTCTTTATTCTGCTCTGCAGTAGTTATTTCCACTACTTTATCTTCCAGGTCACTTATCCATTCTTCTGCCTCAGTTATTCTGCTATTGATCCCTTCTAGAGTATTTTTAATTTCATTTATTGCATTGTTCATCGTTGCTTGTTTCCTCTTTATTTCTTCTAGGTCCTTGTTAACTGTTTCTTGCATTTTGTCCATTCTATTTCCAAGATTTCGGATCATCCTTACTATCATTGTTCTGAATTCTTTTTCAGGTAGACTGCCTATTTCCTCTTCATTTGTTAGGTCTGGTGCATTTTTATCTTGCTCCTTCATCTGCTGTGTGTTTTTCTGTCTTCTCATTTTGCTTATCTTACTGTGTTTAGGGTCTCCTTCTTGCAGGCTGCAGGTTCGTAGTTCCCATTGTTTTTGATGTCTGTCTCCAGTGTCTAAGGTTGTTTCAGTGGGCTGTGTAGGCTTCCTGGTGGAGGGGACTGGTGCCTGTGTTGTGGTGGATGAGGCTGGATCTTGTCTCTCTAGTGGGCAGGTTCACGTCTGGTGGTGGGTTTTGGGGTGTCTGTGGCCTTATTATGATTTTAGGCCACCTCTCTGCTAATGGGTGGGGTTGTGTTCCTGTTTTGCTAGTTGTTTGGCATAGGTTGTACAGCACTGTGGCTTGCTGGTCGTTGAGTGAAGCTGGGTGCTGGTGTTAAGATGGAGGTCTCTGGGAGATTTCTGCCATTTAATATTATGTGGAGCTGGGAAGTCTCTTGTTGACTAGTGACCTGAAGTTGGCTCTCCTACCTCAGAGGCAGAGCCCTGACTCCTGGCTGAAGCACCAAGAGCCTTTCATCTACACGGCTCAGAACAAAAGGGAGAAAAAGTAGAGAGAATTAGTAGAAGTATGAGGAAAGAAAGAAGGAAAGGAGGAAAGGAAGGAAGGAAGAAAGAAGCAAAGAAGGAAAGAAAGGAGGGAGGGAGGGAGGGAGGGAGGGAGGAAGGAAGGAAGGAGGGACGGAAAGAAGGAAAAAAGACAGGAAGAAAGAAGATACAGTAAAAATAAAATAAAGTATAATATATTGAATTAAAAAATATTTAGAAAAAAAAAAGGGACGGATAGAACCTTAGGACAAATGTTGGAAGCAAAGCTATACAGAGAAAATCCTACACAGGAGCATACACATACACCCTCACAAAAAGAGGTAAAGGGGGAAAAATCATAAATCTTGCTCTCAGAGACCACCTCCTCAATTTGGGGTGATTCGTTGTCTAAAGGAGGGAAGGAAGGAAGGAAAGAAAGAAAGAAAGAAAGACTGAAGGTAAAGTATAATAAAGTTATTACAATTAAAATTAATTATTAAGAAAAAAAATTTTTTAAAAAACCATGGACGGATAGAGCCCTAGGACAAATGGTGGAAGCAAGACTATACAGACAAGATCTCACACAGAAGCATACACGTACACATTCACAAAAAGAGGAAAAGGGAAAAAAATCATAGATCTCGCTCCTGAAGTCCACCTCCTCAATTTGGGATCATTCCTTGTCTATTCAGGTATTCCACAGATGCAGGGTATATCAAGTTGATTGTGGAGCTTTAATCCGCTGCTTCTGAGGCTGCTGGGAGAGATTTTCCCTTTCTCTTCTTTGTTCTCACAGCTCACAGGAGCTCAGCTTTGGATTTGGCCCTGCCTCTGCGTGTAGGTCGCTGGAGGGCGTCTGTTTTTTGTTCAGACAGGACGGGGTTAAAGGAGCCGCTGATT
>NW_021700799.1:0-1881 GCF_005190385.1 Monodon monoceros
GGTCCGGGAAGATCCCACATGCCGCAGAGCAGCTAGGCCCGTGAGCCATGGCCGCTGAGCCTGCGCGTCTGGAGCCTGTGCTCCGCAACGGGAGAGGCCACAACAGTGAGAGGCCCGCATACCGCAAAAAAAAAAAAAAAAAAAAGTTGCCCTCAGAGGGGTAAAGTTACTTGCCCAAGGTCACACAGCTAATAAGGAACAAAGCTGAGAAATGATTCCCGATCGATCTGATTCTATATGTATGTGATGTTGTGCTCATCTTACAGGGTGAGTGTGACCTGCCCCTGATGATCATATGGCTCAGTGGTTCAGTAGTAATGAGACTGATATTTTTTAAAGGACCACAAGAAACTGTCTTTTATTTTTATGGACCCAGAGATATAAACGAATAAATTCCTAAGGGGGAAAATAAATTCCCTTAGAGGTCACTAATTGGATAGAGCAGTGTATACAGCTACTAAATCTGAAATTACTCAATTTCAAAACGCTTCTGGGATTCATAAGTATAGTTTGCAGACATGAGTTTTCCTGCTCAGGTGGTCAAATTAAATTGTCAAATTCCTTACCCTCTTAAAAAAAAAAAAAAAAAGAACTCAAAATGCATTAAAGACTTGAATGTAAGACCTGAAACCATAAAACCCCCTAGAAAAAAACATAGGCAGTAAACTCTTTGATATCAGTCTTGGTGATGGTTTTTTGGAATTCCAAAAGCCAAGGAAATGAAAGCAAAAACAAACAAGTGGGACTAGATCAAACTAAAAACCTTTTGCACAGCAAAGGAAACCATCAACAAAATGAAAAGTCAACCTACCCAGTAGGAGAAAATATTTGCAAATCCTATATATGATGAGGGGTTAACATCCAAAATATATAAAGAACTCATTCAACTCAATAGCAAACAAAACAAAAAACCCCAAATAATCTGATTTTAAAATGGGTAGAAGCTCTGAATAGACATTTTCACAAAGAACACATACAGATGGTCAACAGACCCATGAAAAGATGCTCAGCATCACAAAGCACCAGGGAAATACAAATAAACAGAATGAGATACCACCTCACATCTGCTAAAATGACTATTATCAAAAAGTCATGAAATAACAAATGTTGGTGAGAAGTGGAGAAAAGGGTTCCCTTGTGCACCTTTGGTGGAAATGTAAACTGGTACAGCCACTATTGAAAACAGTATGCAGTTTCCTCAAAAATTTAAAAATAGGGACTTCCCTGGTGACCCAGTGGCTAAGACTCTGCGCTCCCAATGCAGGGGGCCCGGGTTTGATCCCTGGTCAGGGAACTAGATTCCCGCATGCCACAACTAAGAGCCTGCATGCTGCAACTAAAGATTTCCACGTGCTGCAACTAAAGATCCCACATGCTGCAACTAAGACCCAGCGCAGCCAAAAAAATAAATAAATAAATTTAAAAACTAAAAATAGAACTACCATATGATTCAAAAATTCTACTTCGGGGGATTTGAAAAAAAGGAACACACTAACTGGAAAAGACATATGCACCTCCATGTTCATTATTTGCAACAGCCAAGATATGGAAACAACCTAAGGGCCCATCCATGGATGAACAGACAAAGAAATATATACCTGTGAGTGTATATATATATGTGTGTGTGTGTGTGTATATATATATATATATACACACACACATATATATGTTATTCACCCTTAAAAAGGAATGAAATCTTGCATTATGCTAAGTGAAATAAGCCAGAGAAGACAAATACCGCATGATTTTACTTATATATATGGAATCTTAAAAACAAAAATAAGGGCTTCCCTGGTGGCGCAGTGGTTAAGAATCCACCTGCCAATGCAGGGGACACGGGTTCGAGCCCTGGTCCGGGAAGATCCCACATGCCGCAGAGCA
>NW_021700800.1:0-1167 GCF_005190385.1 Monodon monoceros
TGCCCATGGTGATGGGAACCTGGCAGGAGTGTCCTCGCACCACTGGGGGCACATCAGAAAATGTGTAGAGCCCAGCACTTAGGGCCTGACACCAGAGGACCCTCATCAACGAGAAGAGGAGTCCCCAGCACGCTCCAACTGCAGCCAGAGGACCTACGTCGCCAAGGCGACGTGTGCCAGCCTGGCACAATTGACCTCACAGCAGAGGGCCCACCTCACAGAATGGTGAGGAAACCAGCCACGATCAGACTCTCACCAGAGGGCCCATATCACCAAGGGGATTGGAACCAAGCACGAGTGTCCTCACACCAGTGGGGCCACATCACTAAAAGGTGAGGAATCCGGCACATGTGACCACAAACCAGAGGACCTACATCACCAAGGGGCTGGGAGTGAGGCAGGCAGGAGGAGCCTCACAACACAGTGCCCAAAGGATAAAAAAGGTGAGGAACCCAGCAGTTGGAACTTACCAGCAGGTGGCCCAGAGCACAGAGGCTACGGGATCTAGGAATGAGTGAACTAACACCAGAGAGCCAACATCAGGAAACTGTGAGCAACCCAGGCGTTTGGACCTCAGAGCAGAAGGCCCACATCGCCATGGGCAAGGGAACCTTACACGAATGTCCTGGCAGGAGTGTCCTGACATCACTGGGCTCACATCAGAAAACGTGGGGAGCCCAGCAGTTAGGGCCTGAGGTCACAGGGCCCTCATCACCGAGGGGAGGAGGCTCCCAGCAGGCTCCAACTGCCACCATATGGCCGACGTCACCAAGGCGGGGTGTGTCAGCCAGGCAGGAAATGACCTCAGAGCAGAGGGCCCACCTCACAGAAGTGTGAGGAACCCAACCAGGATCAGACTCTCACCAGAGAGCCAACATCACCAAGGGGATGGGAACCAGGCAGGAGTGTCCTAACACCAGTGTGGCCACATTATAGAAAGGTGAGGAACACAGCACATGTGGCCTCAAACAAGGGGAAACACATCACGAAGGCGCTGGGAGTGAGACATGCAATAGGAGACACACAACAGAGGGCGAATAGAATAAAAAAGGTGAGGAATCCAGGAGTTGGAAACTCAAAGCAGGAGGCCCAGAGCACTGATGCTATGGGATACAGGCCGGAGTCAACTCACAGCAAAGGGCCCACGTCATGAAACTGTGAGCAACC
>NW_021700801.1:0-1158 GCF_005190385.1 Monodon monoceros
CGACCCAGGTGGCCGGCAGGCCCGGGGATGCGGCCTGGACCCTCGATGCCGCTCTCGCCCCCGGCCGCGGCGAAACCACAGAGGGGGGTCTTTTTCCGGATGGAGCTGTGGAGAGACACCGCGGCAGACAGGTGGCGGCGCCGGGGCTGGGCTACAGTGGCTGTGGCCAGGTGCAGGTCGCGGGGCTCGTGGGCCGCACGGACGTCACCCGGGTCCGCGGCCATGTCTGGATGGCGATAGGCCGCCCCCGGAGCGTGTGCTGTGCCGCTGCCTTCCAGGGACGCCTTCTGGCCGCCTGGCCGGTCAGGCAGGAGGGGATCGCCCCATAAGACGCTTGCTGTGGAGGGAGGGGCCTGAGGACGTGGGGCCTGCAGCGGTACCCGTCGGGGGCGGACACGGCCGCCGCCACCGCCACGGGCGACAAAAGGAGAAGGCGTAGCGGGAGGCAGAAAGCCCACAGCACCCGGTATTCCCAGGAGCTCCCCAATGCACGGAGGTCTCCCATTCAAGTACTAACCAGGCCCGACCCTGCTTAGCTTCGGAGACTCAGACGAGATAGGACCCGTCTAGGCAGGTTTGGCAGTAGGTGTCGCTGGGTCGCGGGCTGCCTCTTGAGGCGTCGCTTAGCAGGCCCTTGGGACTTACCGCCAGGCCAGGTGCACGCCCGTCCCGGCTGGGCCCCGCCAGCCACCGAGGCAGAGGAACGGACGTCTCGGGTAGGGGGTGGTGGAGGAGGTGTTGTCGACCACCCAGCCTAGGGCGGGCGGGACCCAGCAACCTTTTCGGCGCTTGGCGTCCCACCCCAGATGCCACAGGTCGTTCACAGGGACGTGGCCCCGGAAGCTTCTGGGCCCTGGGCCGGCGGTCCCTTGGGCATCCCACCTGCCCGGCCACGCTGCGTTAGGTGCAGCCCGGCCACAGACGGGGCCGGCCCTCCTACCCGACGGCAGCTGGCCCGAATCCAGTGGGAGCCACCATTGAGTTGGCAAAGCCCCGTAGACCCAGCAACGCCACCCTTGCCCCCACACCACCGTCCGAGATCAGGACCCCGCCCCACGTGGCCGGCAGGCCCGCGGAAGCGGCCTGGGCCCTCTATCCCTCTCCGGCCGCAGCGAAACGGTGGAGAGGGGGCTTTTTCCGGATGGAGCTGTGGAGGGG
>NW_021700802.1:0-138 GCF_005190385.1 Monodon monoceros
AATGAATTATATAAGAATTGCTCTCAATTTCACTGTCATTGCGTTTCTTTTTGAAATTTATTTTGATAATGGGATTTATCGGATTCTCACTGTTGCGTTTAGGCCGCTGTACACACGCTTGATTTCCTTATGGAGACA
>NW_021700802.1:238-1065 GCF_005190385.1 Monodon monoceros
AAATCCAGGTGGCATCACAAGCCCTGAATGAATTATTTAAGAATTGCTCTCTATTTCACTGTCATTGTGTTTTGTTTTTAAAATTTATTTTGATAATGGGATTTATCAGATTTTTCACTGCTACAATTAGGCCGCTGTACACATGCTTGATTTCCTTGTGGAGACATATAAATCCATGGGTTTTAAGATTCTTACTTGTCAGGTATATTCCCAGGCGTTGAATATAGGGTGTTGAGTCCATTTCGCTGAGCAAGGAGTAGGTCTTGTTTATTATATATTTGGCGTATGGGACGGCATCTGTGCTAATTTCAATCTCTGCATTTGTGCAGCAACCCAACTCACCTTTCCCCATAAGCAAGCATAAGTTGGTTTTCTAAATTTGAGACCCTGTTCTGTTTTGTAATTCAGTTCATGTGTAGCCAAGGTTACATTCCGTGTATTAGTGATAACTTCTGATGTTTCTTTTTCTGTGTGACTTATTTCTCATAGAATCATCGTACCTGAATCCACTCAGCATGCCGCTACGGGCCTGATGACGTAGATTTCATTGCTGAGTGATATTCCATTGTACATACGTACCACAAGTTATTTATCCATTTTTTGCTTTCTCGGATATTTCACTTGTACCGTAGACGAGGTTCTTGTAAACAGAGCCGTCCCAAACTTTGGGGTGGCTGTGTGTTTTTGATTTTAATTTCCCTAAGCTCTAGGACCATAAGTGCAAGTGCCACAGGCTGTGTTGCTGTGTTTCCTACGTGTTTCAGGAAACACCATACACTTCTCCAGAGGGGCTGCTGGCAATTTACATCCCGCCCATCAGCATAACA
>NW_021700803.1:0-1069 GCF_005190385.1 Monodon monoceros
AAGTAAGGCTGCGAAGAAGACTTGAAAGCGGGGCAGAATTGCCGGAATCCGATTTCAGGAGGTAGACGGGAATTGCTCTGAAAGCATAGGAAAAGAGGCAGAAGCTCGACAATGAGGCACTTGGCCAAAAAGGACGTATACGTTTTTTCCAGGGCCCTTATTAACGAGGGTAGGAGGCTCCCAGCATGCTCTGTTGGCCAACAGAGGGCCCACGTTGCCAAGGCGACGTGAGCTAGCCAGGCGGGAGTGACTTCACAGCAGAGGGTCTACCTCACAGAAGGGTGAGGAACCCAGCCAGGATAAGACTCTCACCAGAGGGCCCACATCAACAAGGGGATCAGAACCAGGCAGGAGTGTCCTCACACCAGTGTGGCCACATCATAGAAAGGTGAGAAACCCAGCACATGTGGCCTAAACCAGAGGACCCACATCTCCAAGGGGCCCAGAATGAGGCAGGCAGGAGTAGCCTCACAACACAGGGACCATAGAATAAAAAAGCTGAGGAATCCAGCAGTGGGAACCTCTCAGCAGGTGGCCCAGAGCACCGAGTCTATGCGATCCGGGCCGCAGTGAACTCACAGCAGAGGGCCCACATCATGAAACTGTGCGCAACCCAGCCATTGGGACCTCAGAGCAGATGGCCAACATCCCCAAGGGGTTGGGAACATGGCAGGAGTGTCCTCGCACCACTTAGCATGTATCAGAAAATGTGGGTACCCAGCAGTTAGGACCTGACGCCAGAGGGCCCTCATCACCGAGGGGAGGAGTCTCCCAGCAGGCTCCAACTGCCACCATATGGCCGACGTCACCAAGGCGGGGTGTGCCAGCCAGGCAGGAGTGACCTCAGAGCAGAGGGCCCACCTCACAGCAGTGTGAGGAACCCAACCAGGATCAGACTCTCACCAGAGGGCCCACATCACCAAGGGGATGGGAACCAGACAGGAGTGTTCTCACACCAGTGGGGTCACATCAGTGGAAGGTGAGGAACCCAGCACATGTGGCCTCAAACAAGGGGACACAAATCACGAATGGGCTGGGAGTGAGGCATGCAGGAGGAGACTCACAACAT
>NW_021700804.1:0-2912 GCF_005190385.1 Monodon monoceros
AGCCAATCGCAATTCCACATATGGTCCTATAGCTTAGGGAAATTAAAATCAAAAACACACAGCCACCCCAAAGTTTCGGACGGCTCTGTTTACAAGTACCTCGTCTACGGTACAATTTAAATATCCCAGAAAGCGGAAAATGGATAAAGAAATTGTGGTAGGTATGTACAATGGAATATCACTCACCAATGAAATCTATGTCATCAGGCCCGTCGCGGCATAATGAGTGGATTCAGGTACGATGATTCTAAGTGAAATAAGTCACACTGAAAATGAAACATCATAGGATATCACTAATACATGGAATGTAAACATGGCTACACATGATCTAAATTACAAAACAGAACAGGGTCTCAAATTTAGAAAACCAACTTATGCTTGCTTAAGGGGAAAGGTGAGTTGGGGTGCTGCATAAAAGCAGACATAGAGATTAGCACAGATACCTTTCTATAAGCCAAATATGTAATAGTGAAGACCTACACCTTGCTCAACGATTTGGACTAAACACCCCATATTCAACCCTAGGAATACACCTGACTAGTAAGAATCTTCAAACCCATGGATTTATATGTCTCCATAAGGAAATCAAGCGTGTGTACAGCGGCCTAAACGCAGCAGTGAACATCCGATAAATCACATTATCAAAATAAATTTCAAAAAGAAAACACAATAACAGTGAAATGGAGAGCAATTCTTAAATAATTCATTCAGGGCTTGTGATGCAACCTGGATTTACCACATCTACACCCAGAGCTGGGTGAGACATAAGGCTGGACACTTCGGGCTGATAACATTGGTGAGGTTCGGTGAGAAAACGCAGACCCTTTGAAGTCATACTGCATGGTATCCATTCCATGGGTCCCAACTCTCCAGGTTGAAGGGATTCTTCCTTCAGCTAAAACATGCATGGGAAACCAAGAGTATGGGCCACCGTGTGATTGGGAAACGTTTTCAAATGCATCTCAGTTTTCGTAACCTGGTACTCGGGTTCACCATTCCAGACACTTTACTAACACTCTCCCCACTTGGAGAGTCAGTGCCTTTAACCTCCTGTTTGGCACAGTTTGCAATTTCTGCGCAACATGAACAGGAATAGGGAGACCCAATGAGAGACTAGCTGTAGGTGTCTGCACGGGCAAATGGAACGCTCATTTCCCACCAGGAAGAGGAATTAACCAAAGGCTCAGCGTGCCATGCCGGAAACAGATTAGGACCTGAAGCCATCCTGCGGTTTTGCGGCCAGCTCACAAGAAAGCGAGTTGAAGAAAGGAGCTCAGGGGCACTGTAATTCACAAACCTGCAGAGTTATGAACGACAGCTATCGTCCAAAAATGTATTGAAGTAAGCCTTCGAAGAGGACTTGAAAGCAGGGCACAATTTCAGGAAAACGATTTCAGGGGGTAGATTGGAATTGCACTTAAAGCAAAGGAAAGAGGCAGAATGTCGACAATGATGTACTGGGCCAAAAAGGGCATATGCGTTTTTTCCTGAATATATTCAGTTAAAAACGCATACGCACTTTTTGGCCAACCAAGCAAGGGCGTAAAGGAAATCTGCACTACAATGAAGTCTCATTGCCCCCCGGTCAAAAGGGCCATCTGAAAAAAGTGTAAAATCCAGAAAGGCAGAACAGGTCATGGAGAACAGGGAGCCTTGTTATGCTGATGGGCGGGATGTAAATTGACAACAACCACTCTGGAGCATTGTATGGTGTTTCCTGAAACACGTAGGAAACAAAGCAACAGTGCCTATGGCACTTCCACTTATGGTCCTATAGCTTAAGGAAATTGAAATCAAAAACACACAGCCACCCCAAAGTTTGGGACGGCTCTGTTTAGAAGAACCTCGTCTACGTTACAACTTAAATATCCGAGAAAGCAAAAAATGGATAAAGAAATTGTGGTACGTACGTACAATGAAATATCACTCAGCAATGAAATCTATGTCATCAGGCCCATAGCGGCATAATGAGTGGATTCAGGTACGATGATTCTACGAGAAATAAGTCACACAGAAAAAGAAACATCATAAGATATCACTAATACACGGAATGTAAACTTGGCTACACATGAACTGAAATACAAAACAGAACAGGGTCTCTAATTTAGAAAAACAACTTATGCTTGCTTATGGGGAACGTTGAGTTCGGGTGCTGCATAAAACCAGAGATTGAAATTAGCACAGATACCGTTCCATAAGCCAAATATATAATAGAAAAGACCTACTCCTTGCTCAACGAAATGGACTCAATACCCCATATTATACGCCTGGGAATATACCTGACAAGTAAGAATCTTAAAACCCATGGATTTATATGTCTCCATAAGGAAATCAAGCATGTGTACAGCGGCCGAAACGCAGCAGTGAGAATCCGATAATTCCCATTATCAAAATAAATTTCAAAAACAAAACACAATGACAGTGAAATAGAGAGCAATTCTTAAAAAATTCATTCAGGGCTTGTGATGCAACCTGGATTTACCACATCTACACCCAGAGCTGGCTGAGACATTTGGCTGGACACTTCGGGTAATAGCACTGGTGAGGTTCGGAGAGCAAACCCAGACCCTTTGAAGTCATACTGCATGGTACCCATTCCATGGGTCCCAACTCTCCAGTTTGAAGGGATTCTTCCTTCAGATAAACATGCATTGGAAACCCAGAGTGTGGTCCACCATGTGACTGGGAAACGTTTTCAAATGCATCTCAGTTTTCGTCCCCTGGTACTCGGGTTCACCATTCCAGATGCTTTACTAACACTCTCCCCACTTGGAGAGTCAGTGCCTTTAACCTCCTGTTTGGCACAGTTTGCAGTTTCTGTGCAAGATGAACAGGAACAGGGAGAACCAATGAGAGACTAGCTGTAGGTGTCTGCACGGGCAAATGGAACGCTCATTTCCCACCAGGAAGAG
>NW_021700805.1:0-1003 GCF_005190385.1 Monodon monoceros
AATAGACATTAATACCCATATTTCCCAGGTGTGTTAGCAAAATCAGGCAGGTAAAGAAAGTTACCCCGAATTAAACAATACTGGCTGACCTAAGATTCAAACCTTAAAATGTTTGGCTTCAAAAGTCTGTGTGGTTACCCTTTATGACATATTTGTCATAATCATATTTGATTTGTAATGGAAACTGATTTGATTTTCGTTTCTTCATACACATGTGATCTAGAAAAAAAAAAAAACGTATTTCTTGATTGAGCCAGGCCATGGTAAGGTTATAAAATACTTTTGACTAAGTCATATTTCTCATTGCAGGCTTGGTAATCATCAAGCATACACTGGTTATTGTGCTGAATTTGCTTTCAGTTTCCTTCTCAGTGAAATAAAAGTCATCTTTGCTTCTATTCAAAACATAACACGAGTAGAAGAACAAAAGCTGACCCTAATTGAATGATTTTCCCGGCACTGTTTTAAGTGACTCACATAAATTAGAATTCTCACTCTTCACAAATATCCCTTGAGATACCTGGTCTTACAGATGGGAATTGAAGATCCAGAGAAATAAAGTCACTTAGTCACCTAGCTAGTAAGTGACAAGCTAGGCTTGTGGTTTCATAAACTTAACCACTAGGGCTATCCCAACTTGCTACAAGTCTCATGAAAACATAAAACCACACACTCAAGATCAAACCCAATTCCCATTAAAGAGGGCTAAAGGATAGAAAATTTCAGTACAAATCTCAACACTTACTAGGAAAACTGTGAAAATAGATAATAAAAAAACACAATAATTCTTGCCAACTAAGAAGAATCTTGGTTATTAGAGAAATGCAGATCAAAACTACAGTGAGGAATCACCTCACACCAGTCAGAATGGCTGTCATCAAAATGTCTACAAATAATAAATGCTGGAGACGGTGTGGAGACAAGGGAACCCTCCTGTACTGTTGGTGGGAATGTAAATTGATACAGCCACTATGGAGAACAGTATGGAGGTTCCTTTAAAAAA
>NW_021700806.1:0-9125 GCF_005190385.1 Monodon monoceros
CCTCTAGCTGCTGGTGAGATGTAAAGTGGTAAGAGCCAATAATGAGAAGGGAAAGAAACTGCGTTTCAAAGTAAAAATTGAGGTACCATTCAATCCAGCAGGCCCACCGTTGGGCCTTTCACCTGAGAAGACCAGAGTCGAGAAGACACAGGCTGTCAAAGGTGCACTGCAGCAATATTCACAAAAGCCAAGACATGGAAGCAACCAAAATTTCCATCAACAGATGAATGGACAATGAAGAAGTGGTCCATGTATAGAATGGAATATTAGCCATGGAAAACAATGAATCACTGCCCTTTGCAGCACCATAGATGATCCTAGAGATAATCACAGAACATGAGGTAAGTCCGAAAGCAAAAGACAGATATCTTATGATATCACTTCTAGGTGTTATCTAACAACCGACACAAATGGACTTATTTCCACAAAGAAAGACACAGACATAGAAAACAAACTGGTTATCTGAAAGGAAAGGTGGGAGCAATGGACAAATTAAGATTAGGGTTGCCATACGTATACCAATACATATTAAATCCATATATCAAAAAGACCGACCATATACCAAGGGAGGTCTACTGAACACTCTGTACTAATTTACATGGGAAGGGGATCTGTACATGAATAGATATATATAATGTAAAAATGAACCAGCTTGTGTACACCTAGAACAAACAATATTCTAATCATTACCCTGATTAAACTAATTAAATTAAAACAACGAAGAAGATGTACTGAGACATGAAGTTATGGGGTTTTTTCCTGGCACACTCCATTCTAATTTACAACCTAAGAACACGACTTCCAGGAAAGCTCTCCTGCCCTAGAAAGGAGATTTAGGAATGCAGAAACGCTGCCGCCGTGTGGCCGTTTCCCACAACAGCAGCTTTCAAGCCATTGCTAATGTTCACTAAATATTAACAAAATGAGCCTGTGACACATGCACTCAAAAAAAAATCCTGGGATCGAAAATCAACCAAACAATTCTAAAGAGGGCAAGGTTTTAAGAAGACAATTTCAAGAGATATATTTTACTCGCACTTTGTTTTTTTTAACAACAAGAAAAATGCATGGAAAAAGGCTCATCATGAGGAATTATTAAAGACATGCAAATCCAATCTACCTAAACGTATCAGCTCACACCCGTGAGAATGATCATCGGCAAAAAATAAATGCTGACGGGGCTGTGGAGAAATGCCTACCCACACCTCTAACTGGGACAAAACTGGTAAGAGCCACCATTGAAAACAGGATGGAGGTGCCTTTAAGAGGTACACATTGAGCTGCCATGTGCTTCAGCAGGCTCACTCCAGGGTCTATGACCTAGGAAGACAGAATTGGAAAGACACAGGCAGGCAAAACTTCACTGCAGCAGTTTTACAGTAGCCAAGACAGGGAAGCTACCAAAAAGTCCATCAACTGATGAATGGAAAAGAAGAACTGGTACATGTACAGGAGGAATATTAGCCGAGGAAAAACAGGGAACAATGCCGTTTGCAGCACCATAGATGAGTCTAGAGGTCATCACAACTTGAAGTCAGAAAGCGAAGGACACATATCCTATTATATCACTTATTGGTGTTACCTAAAAATGGATACCAATGAAGATTTTTACAGAGAAAGGCAATCAAAGAGTAAATCAACAAACGTATGGTTAACCAAAAGGAAACGCTTGAGGATGGGATAAATTAGGATATTGGGATAAGCAGATATACCAACACATGTGAAATATATAAGCACCAAAGACCTACGGAATACCAAGAGAAGACTACTCAACATTGTGTCATAACCAACATGGGAAATGGATCCAAAGATGAATAGATATATGTATATGTGTAAAAGAACCACATCTTGCACATCTAAAACAAACAAAACATTGTAATCAAATTTGCTGTGATAAGAAATAAAAATTAAATTAAGAAAACCAAACAGAAGTAATGAGACATAATCTAATGGGGATTTTCCTGGCACATTCCATTCTAATTTACAAGATGGAACAGTACACCCAGGAAGGCTCTTTTGCCCTAGTAACCAGAATTGGGAATGGAGAAATGCCACAGCCTTGTGACCGTTTCCTGCAAAAGCAGCTTTAAACACAGTGCTAAGGCTCACTTAATATTCACAAGAACTGCAGCACAGTAAGTGACACATGCCCTCAAAAAAAATCCTGGGTTCGAATATTGATGAAAAAATTCAAAAGAGGGCAACCTTTCAAGAAGACAATTTCAAGAAGCATATTTGACTCACATTTTTTTTCTTTTTTTTAACAAAAAAGGCCATGTAAAAAGCTCAACATCAGGAATTAATTAAGACACACAAATCCAATCTACAAACTTTTACCTGACAACAGTCAGAATGATCATCAGTAAAAAAGCTCTAAACAATAAATGCTCAAGGGGTTTTAGAGAACTCTGTACCCTCTAGCTGCTGGTGGGATGTCAACTGGTAACAGCCAGTAGTGAGAACAGAAAGGAGGTGCGTTTAAAGGTAAAAATTGAGCTACCGTATGATCTGGTAGGCCCACCACTGGCCCTATCACCTGAGAAGACCAGAATGAAAAAGACACAGCCTGGCAATCCTACACTGCAGCACTATTTACCCTAGCCAAGACTTGGAACCACCAAAATGTCCATCAACCGATGAATCCACAAAGAAGTTGTCCATGTACACAAAGGAATATTACTCCGATGAAAAATATAAATTAAATATAAAAAACAAACATAAGTAATGAGACATAAGCTTTGGGGGTGTATCCGTGCACAATCCACTCTAATTTACAACCAAGGAAGACTACTTCCAGGGAGGTACTGTTTCCCTAGTAACCAGAGTGGGGAATGTAGAAATACTGCCTCCCTGTGTCCGTTTGCCACAACAGCAACTTTAAAACCTGTGCTAAAGGTCCCTTGATATTCACAAGGACTGGAGGGCTATAAATGACACCTGCCAACAAAATGTGCTGAGGGAGGTAATGGCAAAAAAATTCAAAGTATGGCAGATACTTCAAGAAATCATTTGAATAGGTAAGCTGTACTCACTCTTTAAAAAAAAAAAAAAGGGACATGGCTATAAGCTCAATATAAGGAATTATTACACATATGCAAATCCACAAAACGGTATCAGATCACAGCGGTCAGAATGAACATGAGCAAAAAAATACAAACAATAAATCCTGAAGAATTGTGGAGAAATGCATACCCTCAACTTTAAGTGGCTCATAAACTGGTAAGTGCCACTAATGAAAACAGAATGGTGCTGCCTTTATAAGGTAAACATTGAGATATCATATGATCCCACAGGCCCACTCCTTGGCCTATAACCTAAGAAGACAGAAATATAAAGACACAGGCAGGCAAAACTGCACTGCAGCAGTATTACAATAACCAAGACATGGAAGCAGCCAAAAACTCCATCAACAGGTGAATGGACAAAGAAGAAGCAGTACATGTACAGATGGAATATTTGCCATGGAAAAAAAAAAGAAACAATGCAGTCTGCGGAACCATAGATGAGTCTGGAGGTAATCACAAAACTTGAAGTAAGTCAGAAAGCAAAGGACACATATCCGATGATATCAGTTATAGGCGTTACCTAAAAATTGATACCAATGAAGATATTTCCACACAGAAAGGCAATTACAGATTCAATAAGTAAACGTATGGTTAACCAAATGGAAAGGTGTGAGGATTGCATACATTAGGATATTTGGGTTAACAAAGATATACAAGCACATGCGAAATATATAATATCAAGACCTACAGACCACCAAGAGAAGACTACTCAACATTGTTTCATAACCTACATGGCAAATGGATCCAAAGATGAATAGATATATGTATATGTGTAAAAGAACCACATCTTGCACACCTAGAACAAACAAAACATTGTAATCATATTTGCTGTGATAGCAAATAAAAATTAAACTAGGGCTTCCCTGGTGGTGCAGTGGTTGAGAGTCCGTCTGCCGATGCAGGGGACACGGGTTCGTGCCCCGGTCTGGGAAGATCCCACATGCCACGGAGCGGCTGGGCCCGTGAGCCATGGCCACTGAGCCTGCGCGTCCGGAGCCTGTGCTCCGCAATGGGAGAGGCCACAGCAGTGAGAGGCCCGCGTACCGCAAAAAATAAATGAATAAATAAAAAACAATTAAATTAAAAAAAGAACAAGAAGTAATGAAACATAAACTTATGGGGGTTTTTCCTGGCACATTCCATTCAAATTTACAAGCTAGGAACAGGACTTCCAGGAACTCTCTGTTGCCCTAGTAACCAGAGTTGGGATTGGAGAAATGCTGCAGCATTGTGATCGTTTCCTGCAAAAGCAGCTTTAAACACAGTGCTAATGGTCACTTAATATTCACAATAATTGCAGGTCTGTAAATGACACCTGCCCTAAAAAAAATTTTGGGGTCCAAAATCGACCAAAAAATTCAAAAGAGGGCAATCTTTCAATAACACAATTTCAAGAGACATATGTCACTCACATTATTACTTTTCTTTTTTTTTCCTTAACCAATCAAAGGGCATGGACAAATGCTCAACATCAGAAATTAATAAAGACATACAAATCCAATCTACAAAAACGTTCATGGCACAACCGTCAGAATGTTCATCAGCAAAGAAGTCTACAAACAATAAATGCTGAGAGGGTTTTAGAGAACTGTGGACCCTCTAGCTGCTGGTGGGATGTCAACTGGTAACAGCCAGTAGTGAGAACAGAATGGACGTGCACTTAAAGGTACAGATTGAGCTACCGAATGATCTGGTAGGCCCACTGCTGGGCCTATCACCTGAGAAGACCAGAATCAAAAAGACACAGCCTGGCAATCCTACACTGCAGCAATATTTACTATAGCCAAGACGTGGAAGCAACCAAAATGTCCATCAACAGATGAATGCACAAAGAAGAAGTGGTTTATGTACACAATGGACTATTAGCTGTGGAAAAGCATGAAACAGTGCCATTTGCACCACCATTGAAGAACCTAGAGATAATCACAACTCGAAGTAAGAAAGAAACTGAAAGACAGATATCCTTCGATACCACTTATAGGTGTTACCTAAAAATTGATAGCCATGGACTTATTTTCAAGAGAAGAACACTCATGGATTAAAAAAACAAAATTATGTTTAACCAAATGGAAAGGTGTGAGGAATGCTTAAAATAGGATATGGGGGTGGACAGACAGATATTAATACATATGAAATATATAATCACCCAAGACCTATGGAAAACCAAGAGAAGTCTATTCAACAGTCTGTAATAACCTAAATGGGAAAGATCCGTAGATGAATACATGTTACATAGATATACTGAACCAGATTCTGTACATGTAGAACAAACACACCATTTTTATCAAACTTGCTCTGATTAAAAAAAAATTATTTTTAAAAAAGAAGAAGTAAGGAGATATAAGCTCTTGGGGGTTTGCCCTGGCACATTCCATTACTAATTGGCACACTACTAACACAATTTCCAGGAAGGCTCTGTTGCTCAAGGACCCAGAGTTGGAGATGTAGAAATGCTGCCTTTTGTGACCGTTTCCCAGAAGAGTGGTTTTAAACCAACAGATAATGGTCACTTAATATTCACAAGGATTCACGGCTGTAAAGGACACCTGTCTTCAAAAACAACTCCTGAGGTAGGGAACGCCCAAAAAAATTCAAAACAGAGCAAATTTTTCAAGAAGATAGTATGAAAAGGTAATTTTTACACACTCTTAAAAAACAAAAAGGAAAATGGATAAAAGCTCAACATCAGGAATTATTAGACTCATGCAAATTTAATCTACACAAAGGCTTCAACTCACACCAGTTAAATGACCATCAGCCTGACGTCTACAAACAATCAATTCTGAAGGGGATTTAGAGAAGTGCAAACACTCTAGCTGCTGGTGAGATGTAAAGTGGTAAGAGCCAATAATGAGAACAGAAAGGAACTGCATTTCAAAGTAAAAATTGAGCTACCATTCAAACCAGCGGGCCCACCGCTGGGCCAATTACCTTACAATACCAGAATGGACAATACACAGGCTGGCAAAGCTGCACTGCAGCCATATTCACAGTACCCAAGACATAGATGCAACCAAAATGTCCATCAATAGATGAATGGACAAAGAAGAAGTGGTCCATGTACACAATGGAATATTACCCCGATAAAAAATATAAATTAAATATAAAAAACAAACATGAGTAAGGAAACATAAGCTTTGGAGGTTTATCGAGTCACATTCCACTCGAATTTACAACCTAAGAACACGACATCCACGAAGGTTCTGTTTCCCTAGTAACCAGAGAGGGGAGTGTAGAAATGCTGAGGCCCTGTGGGCATTACCCGCAACAGCAGCTTTAAAACCTGTGCTACTGGTCACTTCATATTCAAAAGGACTGCAGGGCTGTAAATGACACCTGGCCTCAAAATGTCTTGAGGGAAGTAATGGCCAAAGAAAGTCAAAATGTGGCCCATACTTCAAGAATACAATTTGAATAGGTAAGTTGTACTGACTCTTTAAAAAAAAAAAAAAAAGGACATGTCTAAAACCTCAATATAAGGGATGATTAGACGCATGTAAATCTACCACAAAGAGGTATCAGCTCACACCAGTAAGAATGACCATCAGCAAAAAAAATCTAAAAAGAATAAATGCTGAAAGCGTTGTGGAGAAAAGCATACCCTCAACTTTAAGTGGGACGTAAACTGCTAAGAGCCACTTATGAAAACCCAATAGAGGTGCCCTTTAAAGGTAAAGATTGAGCTACCATATGATCCAGCAGGCATACTTCTAGGCCTATAACCAAACAAGGCACAATTTGAAAGACACAGGCAGGCAAAATTGCACTGCAGCAGTATTACAATAACCAAGACATGGAAGCAACCAAACACTCCATCAACAGGTGAATGAACAAAGAAGCAGCAGTACATGTACAGATGGAATATTTGCCGTGGAAAAAAAATGAAACAATGCGGTTTGTGGAACCATAGATGAGTCTGGAGGTAATCTCAAAACTTGAAGTAAGTCAGAAGGGGAAAGACACATATCATATGATATCAATTACAGGTGTTACCTAAAAATTGATACCCATGAAGGTATTTCCACTGAGAAAGACAATCACAGATTAAACAAACTTATGGTTAACCAATTAGAAAGTTGTGAAGACTGGATACATTAGGATATTGGGTTTAACACAGCTATAGAAACACATGTGAAATATATAATCACCAAAGACCTATGGAATTCCAAGAGAAGACTACTCAACACTGTGTCATAACCTACATGGCAAATGGATCCCAAGAAGAATACACATATTTATAGGTGTAAAATAAACACATCTTGCACACCTAGAACAAACAAAACATTATAATCAAATTTGCTGTGATAAAAAATAAAAATTATATTAAAAAAACGAACAGGAAGTAAACAAGGCATAAAATTATGGGGGTTCTTCCTGGCTCATTCCATTCTAACTTACAAGCTTGGAACACAGCTTCTAGGAAGGCTCAGTTGAGCTAGTAACCACATTTGAGAATGGAGAAATCCTGCAGCATTTTGGCCTTCCTGCAACAGCAGTTTTAAACCCAGTGCTAATGGTCAATTAAAATTCAACTTAATTGCCGGCCTGTAAATGACACCTGCCCTCAAAAAAAATTCTGGGGTCGGAAAGCCACCAAAAAAGGGCAACCTTTCAAGAACACAATTTCAAGAGGCATATTTTACACACATATTTTCTTTCTTTTTTTCTTTAACCAAAGAAACAGCATGGAAAAATGCTCAACATCAGAAATTAATAAAGACGTGCAAATCCAATCTATATAAACGTTCACCTCACAACAGTCAGAATGATCATCAGCAAAACAGTCCACAAACAATACAAGCTGAAGGGGTTTTAGAGAACTGAGGACCCTCTAGCTGCTGGTGGGATGTCAACTGGTAACAGCCAGTAGTGAGAACAGAATGGACGTGCACTTAAAGGTAAAAATTGAGCTACCGTATGATCTGGTAGACCCACCTCTGGGCCTATCACCTGAGAAGACCAGAATCAAAAGACACAGGCTGGCACTCCTACACTGCAGTAATATTTACCACAGCCAAGAGTTGGAGCAACCAAAATGTCATTCAACAGATGAATGCACCAAGAAGAACTGGTCCATGTACACAATGGAATATTAGCCATGGAAAAGCATGAAACAGTGCTCTTTGCACCACCATAGAAGGACCTAGATATAATCACACAACTTGAAGTAACAAAGAAACCGAAAGATATCCCATGATATCACTTATAGGTGTTACCTAAAAAATGATACCCATGGGGGCTTCCCTGGTGGCGCAGTGCTTGAGAGTCCACCTGCCGATGCAGGGGACACAGGTTCATGCCCCGGTCCGGGAAGATCCCATATGCCGCGGAGCGGCTAGGCCCGTGAGCCATGGCCGCTGAGCCTGCGCATCTGGAGCCTGTGCTCCGCAACGGGAGAGGCCACAGCAGTGAGAGGCCCACGTACCGCAAAAAAAAAAAATAAAAAATGATATCCACGAACTTACTTCCAAGAAAAGGCCACTCATGGATTAAGAAACCAAAATTGCATTTAACCAAATGAAAAGGTGTGAGGAATGGATAAATTAGGATATGGGGGTTGACAGACCTATACTAATACATATGAAACATATAATCCCCAAGACCTATGGAATACCAAGAGAGGTCTACTCAACACTGTGTAATAACGTACATGGGAAAGGATCCAAAGATGAATAGATACATAGATATAATGAACCAGATTCTGTACACCTAGAACATACACAACATTTTTATCAAATTTTCTCTGATTAAAAAATAAAAATTAAATTTAAAAACAAACAAGCAGTAAGGAGATATAAGCTGTTGGGGGTTTGCCTTGGTACATTCCACTCTAACTTACAGTCTACTAACACGATTTCCAGGAAGGCTCTGTTGCTCAAGGACCCTGAGTTGTAAATGTAGAAATGTTGCCGCCTTGTGGCCGTTTCCCGCAATAGCGGCTTTAAACCACGGCTAATGGTCACTTAATATTCACAAGGACTCAGGGCTGTAAAGGACACCTGCCCTCAAAAATATGTTCTGAGGTAAGGAATGGCCAAGAAAACTCAAAACAGAGCAAAA
>NW_021700807.1:0-1089 GCF_005190385.1 Monodon monoceros
TTGCAGGAATCATATTTCAGGAGGTAGATAGGAATTGCACTTAAAGCATATGAAAAGCGGCAAATCTTTGACAGTGATGCACTTGGACACAAAGTGCGTATACATTTTTTCCTGAATATATTCAGGAAAAAACGCATATGCACTTTTTGGGCAACCAAGCACTGGAGCAATGGAAATCCGCACGACAATGAAGTCTCATTTCCCATTCGTCAAAAGGGCCATCTGATAGAAGTGTAAAAATCAGAAACACAGGACAGGCCATGGAGAACAGGGAGCGTTGTTATGCTGATGGGTGGGATGTAAATTGCCAACAGACACTCTGGAGATGTTTATGGTGTATCCTGTAACATCTAAAAAACAAAGCTACAGAGCCTAGGGCACTTCCACTTATGGCCCAGTAGCTTAGGAAAATTAAAATCAACAAGACACAGCCCACATAAAATTTAGGGCTGCTGTGTTTACGAGAACCTCAAGTCCAGTACAAATTAAATATCTCAGAAAGAAAAAAATGGATAAAGAAGTTGTGCTACTTAAGTTCAACAGAATATCACTCAGCAATGAAATCAATGTCATCAGGCCTGCAGCAGCAAATTGAGTGGATTTGAGTATGATGATTCTAAGAGAAATATGTCACACAGAGAAAGATAATTATCATAAGATATCACTAATGGAGTGTAAACTTGGCTACACATAAACTGAATTACAAAACCGAACAGAGTCTCACATTTAGATAAAAAACTTACGCTTGCTTAAGGGGAAAGTTGAGTTGGGGTGCTGTATGAAACCAGAGATTGAAATTAGCACACATACCGTTCCATAAGCCAAATATGTAATAGACAAGACCTACTCTTTGCTCAACGAAATAGACTCCTCCATGGTGTATCACCTCACACCTGTTAGAATGGGCATCATCAGAAAATCTACAGACAACAAATGCTGGAAAGGGTGTGGAGATAAGGAACCCTCTTCCACTATTGTTGGGAATGTAAATTGATACAGTCACTGTGGAGAACATTATGGAGTTTCTTATAAAACTAAGAATAGAATTACCATATGATACAGCAATCCCACTACTGGGCATATACCCAG
>NW_021700808.1:0-1874 GCF_005190385.1 Monodon monoceros
AATCATTGTTATGTAAATGGCTGCCACCATGCCTACAAGTAAGGCAATTGTGTACTCAAATTGTGAGAGTTCTTGAACTCTTGGTGCCTCTCCAACACAACGTACATGGCTAAATTTCCACAAATAAGTTCACTAATATACCACAAAGATCTCCCTAAGCTTTTATTAAATGTAATGCAATGTTCTTTCTTTTCATTTTCTGCTTCTACATAGTTAAAATGCTTTTTATCAATGGAAAATGGCTCTTACCTTTTGGCTTCTGTCGTGAGAGTCTTTTGAACTCTGAAACACTGTAGGATATCACCTGTATATGGAATCTAAAACATACAACAATTGAACGAATATAACAAGAAAGAAGGAGAGTCACCGATATAGAGAAAAAACTAATTGTTGCCAGTGTGGAGGGGGAGGAGGGGGCAATACAGGGGTGGGGAAGTGAGAGATGTAAACTACTGGGTGTACGACAGGCTCAAGGATGTATTGTACAACACAGGGAATATAGCCAATATTTTGTAATAACTGTAAATGTAAAGTAACCTTTAAAAAGGATATAAAAATTTTTTTAAAAAGAAATCATACTTAAAATTACCTGGTCTGTTGAATGACTTTGCCTGGTACACACCAAAGCGATTAGGAAATGGATATATCCCAGCTTCATTTCCTTTCCATTCAAACAGGTCTCAGGGAAAATAATGTTTTTTCAATATTTGTATCATATATAGTGGAAAGAGCACCGGTGTCATGGCAGCTTAGGGTTTGAATTCCAGGGCTTATGCTCTCTGTGGCCTGGGCAGGTTTCTTTTGCACTACAATCCCCACACTTGTAAAATGAAATTAATAACCACTCTTTCTGTGGGTTCTTAGAATTAATAAGGAAGGTTATGTGTGTAAAGTATCCTGGCACTTGAATGAGTTGTCAGAACCAAGGGCTACTGTAGATGATGCTTCAGCCCTAGGTAATCTTCCCTTCTACGGGGCAGCAAGTAAACACAAGCACAGGAGTCAGTGCTCTGGAAGAAGTGAGTTGTGCTGCTACAGAGCACAGAATCTCTTTTTTCTTTAATTTTTATTTTATATTGGTGTATAGTTGATTTACAATACTGTGTTAGTTTCAGGTGTACAGTAAAGTGATTCAGTTATACATATATCCATTCCTTTTCAGATTCTTTTCCTGTACCGTTTGTTACAGGGTATGGAGTAGAGGTCCCTGTGCTATGCAGTAGGTCCTTGTTGATTATCTGTTTTATATATAGTCATGTGTATATGTTAATGCCAAACTCCTAATGTATCCCTCCCCGCCATCCTTCCCCTTTGCAGAGCACAGAAACTTGGAAGGGAAAGTTCAGGGTAGGATTCTTGGAGGAAGAGCCATCCTTCCTAAGGATATGTAGAAGCTCCTGGGGTGGCAGGAGAAAGCAGTGTGTGTTGAAGTTTGAGAAATGTAAGAAAATATGGCAAAACTAATGTACAGGACTGGAACTCAGGGTTTGGGAAAGACATGAGAGTTGATACTGAAAACTTAGTGGGGCCCAGCAGAAAGGCGCCTTGTTTGTCCTGTCAGAAGTTTGGATATTTATCCGGAAGGCTGCGGGAAACACCAAAGAACAGTGAAATGGAATTCTGGTTTAGAGGCTCACTTGGACCTCCATGTGGAAGGCAGTTGATTGGGTGCAGGGTGAATTGTAATCTAAGGGTTCCACTTAAGTTATAAAAGGTGGGACCGGGTTTTGCAGATCTGAGAGAGAATGGGTGAGGCCTGGTGACCAGTTAGAAAAGGGAGGGCAGCAAGCGTGGGTGACAGTTTACAGCTGCATCTTTTTGAGAGATACAGAGCACAGTAGAAAGGGATTGGGGGTGGCGAGAGGATCTTACTT
>NW_021700809.1:0-11623 GCF_005190385.1 Monodon monoceros
GTCTTGAGGAGACTAAAATTATCTCCAATTGTGCAGGTGAGAAAAGTGTCACTAAAGGCAGTTGTAGTTCAGCCAAGCCCTACGGCACAGAAGTAGGAATCTGGATATGTACGAATGGGAAAAAAGACATTTTAGGCATGGGAAACAGTTTAATGCTGAATGGATGAGAAATATGCATTAGACCTTTCTAAATCAACTGGCTTATTAACTCAGTAAATCAGATTTGGTCAGTCAAACTAGCTTTAGCTGATTACTTATCCAGGGCATAGCTGTTGAGAGTCATTTTTGTCATAGAACAGTAAATAAAATTGTTGAACTATAGCTTTAGGCTTGCTAAGTGATAATAGATTGCTCTAGCTGATGTTCAAGTGACTTACTTGGTACTATTCACGAAATTGGGGGTTAACAACTGCTTAAGACAACATAGAGGATTGATCTTAAATAGTACTTGAAGTAGTTACTGTGTAAAGTATCTGTTCAGTAGCTCATGGTAAATGGATGTTTATAATCCCCACTGGACAACCAACTGCTTTTCTGCAAATGGTAATGTGAATTGCTGTTGCATAAACTATAGTAATGACCACCTATCTAATTTGTTGTCCAAACCAGAAATCTTCTAACAATACTGGTCTCCTAATAAAAAGTAAGCATGAAGCTAACACACACTGGGTGTCTCCCGTGTGCCTGTGCATGCATCTATAGCTCACTGAACCCCCATAACAGCCCCCAAGAGAGGGACTCTGAGTGTCCCCATGCTGCTGGTGGAGAAACAGGCACAGGAAGGTTCAGTAGTCTATCTACCTAAGATAACACAGAGGGCGGGAGAGCCTGTTTTTAAACCATCTGCCTCCAATTCCAGGTGCCAGGAGCCAGATTCAGCCTACAGGCCTCTTCTGCTCATCTGGAGGTGAAACCATGTGTAAGGATTAGTCAAATCCTGTCTTCACTCCTCAAGGTAGCTTGAACACTTGCACGTCCTCCAAATAGCACGTAGCATAAGCAATAAGATGTTTGCCCCGGGTATTGTCCAGGAACTTGGAATCAGCTGTGTCTAGTTAGGCTGAGCTGGTTAAGACTGGAGAGGACCACCGATCTTCCACCTGGCCCAGTGCCTTTTGACCTCCTGCCATCAGAGGGCCGAAAACTACAGCCTGAGAATGTGCTGAGCCCCGTAGCCTAGTTACGCCAGCTCAGAACAATGATGGGCACACCTTTTCCCAATCACCTTTCCTCATGCTCCCCGTGCCTCATACTGCCCTGCTTCTTTTTTCTTTATCCCATAGATACCCCAAGCCCCTTGCCTTTGGGGAGGCGGATTTGAGAGCTATTGTCACGTCACTTCCTCGCTTGGCTGCCTTGTGAATAAACCTCCTCTTTGCTGCAAACCTCAGCATGTCAGTGTTTTGGCTTGCTGCGCCTCAGACAAAATGGTAGGGAGCAGTGGTAAAGGTCCCTTGCCTGTGAGGGAAGCTGGCTACTAGTAGTCACGTTGCAGATGTTTTCTCCTCCCGGGGGGGGCAGACGTCCTGCTCTTCCAGAAAGAAGGGAGAAAGGCAGGAGCTGGACCCTTGCTCTCAGGGTCACCGTCACCTAGGAGCTCGTTAGAAGCACAGAATCCAGGCCCCACCCAGAACTACTGAATTACAGCCTGCATTTAACAAGATCCACAAGAGAGGCATACCCATATTAAAGTTGGAGAGGCACCAAGCTGGAGTCCACGTAGCAGAGAAGCAGACAGGATTCTAGACCACGCAGAGTGTTAAAGGCCAACAGTTTGTTTTCTATTCTCAAAACAATGTTTTTGAGCCATGTTTATGAGCAATGTCCCAACTTGCTTCTAAGGTTTCTTGTGTGAAGAATGGATTGGAAGGAAACAAGATATATGGACACTAGTTAGGACCTCATTGCAACAGACAGGCAAGTTCAGTATTAGGACGTTGAGGAAGAGTTGACAGATTCAGAAGAAATTCAGGAGATAAACTGAAGCGGGCTTAATGGGGTATGAGACGGAGGAAAGGAAGGTCTTAGGGAATTTAAGGGTTTACTACACGTATGAGCAAAGCCTCAAAATTCATCATTTGAACGTACAGAGGTAGAGTTCTCAAAGGACACTGGTTAGGAAGCAACAGTACGCCCTTTATAATTCCAAGAGACAACACAGATCAACTGTCTCGATGGAAAACTCGGCGGTACCGGTGCGTTTTTTCACTCAAACTTAGTTCCGGTGCCTATTACTCACATTTTCTGTGCCTAAACAACACAGCTTGAGGAACTGAAGGGGATCCCATCCTGGTAATTAAGGAGGGTCCCCAACACTGACAGTCCCATCTTAAAAAGCAGTCCCGCTGCATTTTACCCAAGGAGCAATGGCCAGAGCCTCCCTTTTAAAACGATGGGGAGAAATCAGAACATCACACACTGTCCCTTTCAGCTACTATGAACTGAGCCGCGAGACGACCAGCACCCCCTAGCACAGCGCGGACGGGCCAGCGCACGGGGGCCACTGTGACAGGCGACAGCACAAGAGACGGAAGCCCAGGCCCAGGGGCTCCGAGCTCCACCGGCAACGCCCAGGGGCCAAGGCGTATTACCTTTCCGGGATGTGCTTTCCGCCCTTCCTCGTGGCCGACGAACTGGCTCATGTCACCCCCGCCAGGAGTGCCAAAGTCGCCAACCCGGCATCCCCGGTGCCAGCACAAGGCCACGAACCACAGGCGCCTAGGCACAAGCCCACGCAGCTCGCGGACCTCCTTCTACCGCGCATGCGCCACCGCGTGGCGTGTCGAGATGACTGTCATCACGCAGGCGGATTAACGCGCTTGATCGGTAAAGAGGATTCTGATGCCTGCAATTTCCCTCCTTAGCCGGAGGCTGGTAGCACACGTCCATTAGTTCGTGTGTGTACCCTTCAGCATTCCAATCATACGGGACATGGAAAGTTGTCCGACTCTCCCAGTTTCTTGTGTGGTTCTTTCAGATATTTCCCAAGTGCTTACATTCACACTTGTATCTTGTATGTAAGTATTTGTACGTAACAGGTATCCTGTAGCTTATAGAAGAGCAGCACACTATACACGTACTACATACATAGCCTACAATGTGTCTTGGATAGTGACGCTGTTATCTTTCTAAAATATAAACTTGGCTGGATTGCTCTGTCGCTTGAACATCTTCACTTAGCACAGAATACAGCCCAGGTTGTTAGCACAGCATTGAGAACTCTTTATAAACAAATATCAGTCTGTCTCTCCAACTGAATTATAAGTTCAAACTATGACTTACAAGGACCTACATCATCCACCTCCCTCCTTTGCCCTGCCAGCCTCCCCTGATCTCATTCTCTACTGCCCTGCCCTCACTCACTTTCCCCTGTCCAGCCACACTGGCTTCCTTACTATTCCTCAAACATGCCAAGCACAGGCGTGCCTCAGGGACTTTGCACCTACTATTCCTTCTGCTTCAGAACACACCCTCCCACCCCATCTCCACTCTCCCAGAACACACCCTCCCACCCCATCTCCACTCTCCCAGATATCCAATGGCTTGTTTCTCACCGCAAGGCTCTGCTCAATCGACATCTTAATAGAGGGGACTTCCCTGATCACCTACCACATTCCCTCACCTCTTCATCTTCTTTTGTTATTCTCCAAAGCATTTACCACCGCTTGACACTCCACATATTGACTTATTTATTCATCTCTCTCCCCCACTAGAATGGAAAGTACGTAAGGGCAAGAACTTTGTTCTCTTCCTACTTCCTAGAACAGTGCCTTCAACTTAGAAGGTGTTATACAAATATTTGCTGAAAATGAATGTATGACTTCTTTGCCCTTTCACACTACCCTCTAGTCACACCAGAGGCTGCCCCTCCAGAGCACAAGTTCAAGCCCTGGGCCTTTTGTACCTGTCCCCAATACCTGGGCTGTCCTTTCCTCATTCCGGCAAAATCCTCTTCCCCCAAGCCCAGCTCAAACGCTGTCTCCTCGGTCAGGCCTTCCTCAATTTCTCCTCTATATTCCTGCTGCACTTGATTCTTTTATCATAATTAACCCACTTACACTCACTACATGTTTCTCTTCCTAGACAACTGTAAGTTGCTACTGAACAAAGACTTCTACTCACCTCCGTATCCCCGTGCCCTAACAACAAACCTATAAGGCTCTCGGTGTTTACTGAAACAATTCATTTTCTGAGTCTCTACCAATTCTAGGGAGTGCGTAGTATAGTCTCCTCCTCATTATCAGTGAGCCTGGCATCTGTGGGAGGGCCTTACAGCAGAGGAAGTCACCAATGGACCATAACTAAGGTCCTGAGACTGCAATGGCAGACAGCATGGTGAAGGTAGCCCACTGCATGCAGAAGACCCACAGAGGAGTCAGCATATGCAATGGACTACACTTGGTATAACATGTGAACAATCAAGGTTTACAAACGTGTTCTCATGCACTTGTAAGGATCTTCTAGTCCACGCGGAACAGACAGAACACACACAAAGGAGCCTGGAGGAAGTGAGTAGGCCGGCAGCTGCGCCCTAACGTCTTAAGAGGTAACATTTCTGTGACTACAGTTTAAACACATCAGATAATTTGCCTCCTTTCTAGACACCCTGGTTATCACAGGACAGGCCAAGCCTCTCAAGTTTTAAAGCTAAAGTACACGGAAGATCTGTGAATAGGGCTGAAGATATTTAAGAGCTAGTACCTGCATTAAGCAACCAGGTTATAGAATGAAAATTTATCTTGAAATTCCAGTCTCTCCCTCTCTCTCTCGCCTCCTATCCCCTATCTTCCCACCTCCATCTCTATTCCCTCTCCCCTACTCCCTGTTTTATGTATATACGTGCATCATTTTATATATACACGGAATATTTACTGTCTGTTAATAAAGTGCACACTCCTCAGGCTAAATTTAGAAAGAGGACAAAATGAACACTTTCACATGGGCGTCAGTGGTGTTCCAAAGACAAAAGATTCCTCAGTCTTAAAACATGGCAAACACCATGTTCCTTCTGATAGTTAGATGCTAGAAAAAGGCAAGTGGATCCTTAAAATTCACACGCTATTAAGACCTACTATCAACAGAGTAGATCTTAAAGCGGAAACAAGAAAACACCAGCCTTTTAAGTTCTTCCTGTCTGAAGATAAGAGTAAGAGGTGGTAGTGTTCTTCCTCACTTGCACCCGAAGGGTAAAAGCAGCAAAAATATCTTAAACACATATATGATGAGGAAGCCACTCTACCTGGTCCACTCCGCTTTGTTTTGCTTCTAGGGATCTGTCTCACTCTGAACCTTTGCTTTTTGTTTTCTCTTTTGTGTACGCTAAGAACCTGAGAGTCTAAACCTTTTCTTCCACCTCTCAACCAATAAACAGGACAAAAGAACATTTTTATGTTTTCATGTATTTTCCATTCAAATTTTTAAAAAAGAGATAAGTAAGCTAGCTCAGTTCATATTTCTCACAAAGATCACTTTCCAAACTAAACTAAATTGTTTGTGACCATAAACAGGAAAAACACCGTACTCTATTAGCACCGTCTGACATTTCCACCTTAATGTTACCAAACACAACTTGACACTAATGTCAGAACTATTAAAAATGTTAAAAATCCCCAACCCCACTCAAAATGCATACCAAAGTTCAGGTAAAGGAAAAACAAAAACAAACACAAAAGCAACTCACCGTTATCTTTATGTTCTTTCAGAAACCCATTAACAGCACACTGGAATTTAAAACTAGTGTCGTCATCTGACACCTGATGCCCAATTGTACACATTTTTAAATAAGGAAGAGTTTCTGGTAAGTCCTACAAGGCAAAACCATGAAAATATGTATTATTTCCTTTGTAGGGAAAGAATAAAAAATTAATTAGAGAAGGCAGAATATAAACCAGGAGAGTACATTAAACTTTGTATGTCAGTCATTCTGATGAGAGCCATTTTTTCCAAAGCTGCTTTAACCAGTAATTATCACTTGATTTTCATTAAAACTGCAGAACGGACAGTTACCAGGCATGCAAAAGGAAAAGCAAATCTATGTGAATGAATGCACATGTAACTCAAAATGATATAAACAGTTCTACCTACATTTATGTTCTATCTTACATTTCAAGGGCCATAAAGCGGCTGTGATTTAAGGAGAGTAGTAGAATAGAGTCAGAAGAACTTGGATTCGAATTAGGAAACAGAGGCAATTTCAGGCATTGTTGAGAACTGGTATTCTTGAGGTGGGAGAAAGTAGACTATCAATAGAAGACAGAAAAGGATAAGTGAAAATTCTCTAGTTCTGAATTTAAATGGAAAGTAGCAGGAGGAACCTATGACATATTTTAAAAATATTAAAAACAAACGTACATATTTCCTAGCTCTGACCACTGAAAAAGTCTAGAAACAACTGATGTCATGTCAAAAGGACTCAGGAGTCACCGAGAAGCTCCAACTGGCCAAAGATAGGGCCTCAGTTAGAATAATAACTGTAACGGAGTCCACGGTGATAGGAATAAATAAAATTTTACAAAACTGGTCAACACTGGAGGATATTTGTGAATCAACTCATTATTTTGAAAACTGTTAAATAAAAGAAGAGAATCATGCCTCTACAACTGAGCAACCAAACAGCTGATGAGGGGAATCTTCTCCTCGTACAAATATACCCAGCTAATAAGTGAAAAAAGGAACAACAGAATTCACCATTCTTTGAAGCCTCAACTGAATTAATGGATGTAGGCATGAATCATCAGTGACTGCTAATACCACAGAAAGACACAACTATATACGTCTCCATGGAAGAACACATCATCACCCATGAAACTGTCTTGCCAAAACAAAACATGCAAGCTTCATTCAGATCAACTACCGATTTACAGGAAATAAAAGGACTGAAGAATATGTTACCAACACATGGAATGTAATCATCGGCATCTAGATGGGACAAATTACCTGGTTTCTTTAAAAACAAAATTCAAGGAGGAAAAAAAAAGTGAGAGAGACATGGAGGGAGAACCTATAGATTAAACAAGACTTCAGAGACCTAACAATCCACGGCAAAGTGTGGACCTTATTTGGATCTAATTCAAAATTCTTATAGACAATTTTTTATGACGTTTAGGAGACAACTGCAAATTTGAGCACTCCCTGGGTATTTAATATTAAAAAATGATATTAAGGAATAAAAGTCCTATATTTTAAATGCACGTACCAAAAACGTACAGGTGTAATTTACATGTTGTCTCGGAGCTGCTTCAAGATAATACGGAATGGAGTGAAACAGGTGGGGGTATAGATAAAACATGACAGCCATCAGTTGGTAAATAAGAAAGCTGGATGAGTTCATGGGTATACAAGGAACACTCACAGTAGTTTTATACTTTTGTATATGCTTAAAATTTGTGATAATTGTTTAAAAACAAGACGACACTGTAGAAAACAGTTTGGCACTTTCTCACAGGTTAAGCGTAGAGCTTAGTATTTGGCAGTAGGCTATGATCCAACAACTCTGCTACTACCTACGCTGCACATCTAACAGAACTGAAAGCAGGGATTTGAACAAATATCTGTACACCAATGATCATAGCAGCATGATTCACAATACCTACAAGGTGGAAAACAACCAAGTGTCAATCAACCGTTGAATAACAAACTATGGTCTATATACACACAATGGGATTTTCTAAGCCAAAAAAGAAATGGCATTTCGTTACGTGCTATAACATGGATGAACCTTGAAAACACGATGTTTAGTGCAATAAGCCAGACACAGAAGGACAAATACTGCAGATTCCACTTACACGAGGTACCTAGAATAGGCCAATTCACAGAGACAGAAAATAGAATAGAGGTTACCAAGGGTTGGTGGGAGGGAAAATGGGGTTGTTACTGTTTGATGGTTACAGAGTTTTTGTTGAGGACGATGAAAAAGTTTTGGTTCTAGACAGCGGTGATGGTTACACAACACTGTGACTGTACTTAATGCCACTGAACTGCATATTTATAAACGGTTAAAAGAAATATGATTTCTCTATATTTTACCACAATAAAAAAAAAAGCAATAACAGAGCTGAAATTTCAATTCTTCCTTTTCCGAGAGTCAGTTTCATCGTCTGGAAAATTAGTAATTGTAGTTGTCTATCCTCTGAGCTTAGTGCAGGGTAAGCACTCAGTAGGAGATATCAGTACTACTTCCACTTCAAGAGCAAAGGATTGCTGTGAAGATTAACTAAGTCAATGGATATGAAAGAACTTTCTAAATGGCAAACTGCTCTACAAATATTAAAAGACATTAGGTGTTACTGTCTCCCAAGGCCATGGAACAGGTCAGAAGGAGGATAATTCTTTTGCACTGGAATGTCCTACATGGGCCAAGAGAATAGATGGGTTTCTGTACTATATCAGAAGGCATCAGGAAAAGGAAGCATAAAACTTAGAGAACAATTGTCTTTTACACTGATGCTTAAACATGCTCAGGCAACTGCTTAACATAAGTGCTAAAGACATAATGGACATACCTTTCTTTCTTTTTAGGATACTACTGTAACTGCTAAAAGTTTACTTCATTTTCAAAATGTAGAACATGGAAGCTTATAGAACTTCTTAAGCATATCTAGAGCCTACTGCCAAATACTATAGTTCAATTCATATCTTTCATCTCATTTTGAAACAGCAATTACAAATGTGTATTTAAGGAAACCACTAGCTTCCCTTTTTGAACCCATGAGAGAAGGCCAGGACTCACCTTAGCATAAGATGATAACTACTGAACTACTATGAATTATTACAGTATCAGAAAGAAGGTCATTTTCAATTACGCCTTCCATTTACCTCTGGCTTGTAAGAGCGGCGAGTATTTGCTAAGTCAATAATCAGCCCAAGTTCTTCATTCTGTCCTTGGATTTTGTTAAGAGATCCAAGGGGGAGAAACGTTCTTCTGGAGCAAGATTCTTTTCAAAACTCTGTCAGAAAGAATAAAATGAGGAAGAACATATGTTTAAAATCCTTTACTATATTATCCATTTATTCAAACCCTGGGATGCTAACATATGAGATTCAAAGTAAAGTTTCCTCCTCTGTAGCTTACAAGCGATATTACAATCCTTTCTTCCAGAGAGATTAGACGGAAGAAAATAAGCTCACTTCTATATAGTTATTTCTATGTTTGTTTATTTCATGTTGGTCTCCTAACCTGACTCGAAACTCCCAGAAGGCAGGGACCACATCAATTTTGCCTACCACTGTATTGCCAGCTCCAAGCGGAGTGCCTGAAAATAGACACAGAAATAAATACTTCTTGAATATCTACATATAGGAAGGATGGCTTTCACTGCTAAATATTCTTTCATGTATTTGGCTTATACATGTACCCTGTTCCACTGATCTCTTTGGTTATTCAAGTGTCAGCAACACACACTTTTTTTCTTAATTAGTAGACTAGTTTTAGAGCAGTTTGAGATTCACAGCAAAACTGAGCAAAATGTACACAGTTCCCACTTATACCCTCTCTCCTTCATCCCACACAGCCTTCCCCATTACCAACATGCCATACCAGTGTGCTTCATTTGTTAGAATTCATGAACCAACACTGACACATCGTTATCAATCAAAGTCCACAGTTTATTGCATTCATGGTACAAGTAACCGACTATTTCTTTATTTCTAGTGTAGTCATCCCCAAACATTTACATACTGAGATACATATTACTTTCTTATAAATTACTTTATTCTTTATTTATAGTTAGGGCATTGCATTGGTTTTTTTTTGTTTTTTAATTAAGTACAAAAGTTGGTTGTATTTGTCTATGAATCCCATTTCTGGATAGTAAAAGAGGTATTAAAAAGTATTTGCTATAAAACGGGAAAATGGAGTACGACGGGGTTGAGAGCCAGGGCTCTATATGGTGAATTCAGATTTCTGGAAGAATATGGTATTAACTTTTGCTCACCTTTTTTAAAGGAACTTTGAAAGCAATGAAACGAGTCCCAGGCATCCGCTGTTCAACTGGGAGATAGTCTTTCCACCTGTTAATATATTTTTTGTTAGGCAAATTTTATGTTAGGCTGTCTCCCTGCACAGGATGAATGCGCCTTGAAAATGGAAATCATATCCCTCTACATCGGCTCCCAGGTGGTCCCAGCGTCCCGACCCCGACCCCGGCCGCGCGCGACACACTTTCCACAAACTGACACACACGGAGCCCGCGCGACGGCCGGGTCGCGCGGGCTTCCCCGCCGGGTCGCCTGGAGGCCGGTCCCCCGCAAGCCGAACGCACGAAAGGGCGCCCCAAAGGCGCCGGCCCAAGGCGCCCGCTGCGCT
Source organism: Monodon monoceros (assembly GCF_005190385.1). NCBI lineage: Eukaryota > Metazoa > Chordata > Mammalia > Artiodactyla > Monodontidae > Monodon > Monodon monoceros. Next base: position 10,304 of record NW_021700809.1, read on the forward strand.
TTCCCTTTGGAAGGTGGGCTGCGGGGCCCAAGCGTAAACCCTGAGACAAGGAACACGCGCACCACGCCGCCACGGGGGACGACAGGCCGGGCGCCCACCTAGCCGGACACCCTGCATTTCTGGAATCACCGGACGCCTGTGTAAATTTCCGTCTGGCCTGTCATTTTCCAAAGGCCACTCAAGATCAGGGGACAGAACGCCTCCTCTCCAAGTGTCCTGCCAGCCCACCCACTCAAGATCAGAGGGACAAAATGCCTAACTAAAACAAAACAAAAGAGAAACACAAAAAAACTGGAGAGAGGGAGGAAAGGGTGCCCTGAAAAATAAAAACAAATTTTAAAAACTAAGTACGTTGACAGAGCTAAGAATAAACTACCAGGAAAAAGAAACCCTACGTGTCAGATCCTAAAGTACAGAAGGGCAAGCCCGCCGGCAGTCCAGGCCCGGGGGGACCGGGGTCCCCAGCCCTGCAGAGCCAACCGCAGACCGGCTCGGGCGCCCCTCGGAAGCGCGGGGTCCCCGCGGCCGAGTCGGCGCCCCCGGCCGGCGCCGGCTCCCCTCTGCCCACCCTGCGCGCGGGGGCTGGAAACTGCCGCGGAGAACCACGGCGGGGCGGGAAGGGGGGCTCCAAAGAGGGTCTGGCGACTCGAGTCGCTCCGTTTCTCGGTGGGCTCAGCGCGCGCCGTGGGGGAAGAGGAGCGGGGGTCCGGGAGGAGGGGACGGGCGGCACTTACGTAGACCGGCAGCGGCCACGGGGAGACGGCGGGCTCGGTCCCCAAGAGCGACTCCAGCCTCAGCTCCAGCTTCTCCCCCATGTCTTCGCGCGCGGGCCCCGCACCGCGCTAGTCTGGCGGTTGGGGGAGGGGCGCGGCGCCACCGCCGGGGGCGGGGCAGACGGGCAGGCGGGAGGCTGAGGGGAGGGGGCCTGGCCTGGGCCCCAGCTGCCGCCGCCACACTATCGTCCGGCCCCCGGCTCCCTCTTTGTGCTCACAGGCCCGGGGCCTCCAGCGCTGCTGCGAACTCGGGCCGGCGTGAGGCGACCACAATGAGCCGGGGGCCGGGCTGAAACACTCCCGGCGCGCGCGGCCCGCCCCGTGGACTCGCACGCTCTCACGCACGCACGCTCCCACGCACGCACGCATGTACGCACGCACGTACGCACGTCATCGGCTGCCCCTGGCCACACCCACCGGCCCGAAGTGGGGACCCGGCCCAACCTCTCAGGGCCAGTGGTGGCGAGTTCGACTCCCGAACTCGACGTACCGTGACACAACCCCTCCCCCCCAATAATAAGACTATAATTCCTATTAAATATGACAG
>NW_021700810.1:0-2051 GCF_005190385.1 Monodon monoceros
TTATTTATTTATTTATTTATTTATTTATTTATTTATTTATTTATTTATCACTGCACCCGGTCTTCGTTGCTGCACGCGGGCTTTCTCTGGTTGCGGCGAGCAGGGGCCACTCTTCCTTGCGGTGCGCAGGCTTCTTATTGCTGTGGCTTTTCTTGTTGCGGAGCATGGGCTCTAGGCATGCAGGCTTCAGTTATTGCGACGCGTGGGCTCAGTAGTTGTGGCTCATGGGCTCTAGAGTGCAGGCTCAGTAGTTGTGGCGCATGGGCTTAGTTGCTTCACAGCATGTGGGATCTTCCCTGACCAGGGATGGAACCTGTGTCTGCTGCATCAGCAGACGGATTCTTAACCACTGCGCCACCAGGGAAGCCCTACCCTCTTAGCAAATTTTTAAGTATATAATACAGTATTATTAACTATAGACACGATGTTGTATTATAGATCTCTGGGATTTATTCATTTCATATAACTGTAACTTTATACCCCCTCCCCTTAACCCCTGGAAGCCACCATTCTATTCTCTGATTCTGTGAGTTTGACTATTTTAGATTCCTTTTATAAGTAGTATCATGTGGTATTTGTCCTTTTGTGTCTGGCTTATTTCACTTAACATAATGTCCTCCACTTTGTTTATGTATTTGCAAGTGGCAGCATTTCCTGTTTTTAATGGCTGAGTAATATTCCATTACATGTATAGACCCCATTTTCTTTATCTATTTATCTGTTGATGGACATTCAGGTTGCTTCCGTGTTTAGGCTATAGTGAATAATGCCACAGTGAATATGAAAGTGTAGATATCTCTCAGAGATCCTGATATTAATTCCTTTGGATCTATACCCAGAAGAAGGGCATGCTGGATCATATGGTAGTTCTATTTTTAATTTTTTGAGGAACCTTCATACTGTTTTCTATAGTGGCTGCACCAATTTATATTCCCACCAAACAAATTACCTTGCCAATTGCATTATTTTTGTAATGAACTCTCATTAGATCTTTAACCACATCCATTTTAAGTCATATGTCATCCACATTTTTTTTTTTTTTTTACTTTGATGTTTCCCTGAAACATCAGTTAGCTCTAGGTCAGAATGCACTGTCTTCAGAAAACACTATGCCAGGTACTCTGAGACACAAGCTTCTGATGACATTGCTTAAATGACTTTGAGACCATACCACCGGACTGAGTCAGAATTTCTATAACTGTAGTGGAGATGCTGATGGGTTCATGAGACTGCTAACCTATGATCAAGCAGGAAAAGAATTAATTACATAGTACTGAATGAACTGATGAAGGATGATTATAGGTTTTGTGTGGAATATTGTTGATATTTTAATGTTCTGTTTTCTGGATATAAGGAACTCCTTTCTCTTTTCTCTTAATCTATCTATAACTCATAACAACTTAGTAGAGTATACTCGTATAAACAGAAATGAAACATTCATCTTTTTCTCCCTGGCTGATTGCTCCAGCATTCAGAAACTCTTATTGAGATTACTTACTTTCATTGCAATATATTCTCATTGGTTCAGTAAGAATCTGTCATCCTTGTAACAGGACATAATTGGAAACATTGGTTATATAACTGGAATGGCAGATTTGAGAATCATGTGAGGTTTAAGAGAGGTTTAAGAAAACCAGAGAGGTTTAAGAAAAAGAAAATGGAGTCAATGCTTACAAACCTCTCTTGGGAGAACTGGCCTGGTATCTGGCTTAGAGGGTGCCCAGCCTTATAAGTGAGAAAGGAAGATCACTTCCTGGCAGGCACAGGAATCTTAGGGTATTTGGAGGACCCCAAGAAGAGAGGGAGTCACCCAAATCTATAGGTACTGCAGGTGAAATCTGGTGACAGTTTCTTTGCTTAGCTTTCTAGCCTCAGTGCTTTTAAAAGTCCAATCTGAGATTCTTTATGAAAACTTCCAGGAAAGTAAATTTTAAAAGGCCTATGTAATCAATTACCATTCTTGCTGCATCTACACAAATAAATCAAATCTAATGAGACCAGACTTATTTATTTATTTATTTATTTATTTATTTATTTATTTATTTATTTAT
>NW_021700811.1:0-2600 GCF_005190385.1 Monodon monoceros
TGGAGAGGGTGTGGAGAAAAGGGAACCCTCTTGCACTGCTGGTGGGAGTGTGAATTGGTACAGCCACTATGGAGAACAGTATGGAGGTTCCTTAAAAAACTACAAATAGAACTACCAGAGAATCCAGCAATCCCACTACTGGGAATATACCCTGAGAAAACCAGAATTCAAGAAGATTCACGTACCAAAATGTTCATTGCAGCTCTATTTACAATAGCCCAGAGATGGAAACAACCTAAGTGCCCATCATCGGATGAATGGATAAAGAAGATGTGGCACATATATACAATGGAATATTACTCAGCCATAAAAAGAAACGAAATTGAGCTATTTGTAATGAGGTGGATAGACCTAGAGTCTGTCATACAGAGTGAAGTAAGTCAGAAAGAGAAAGACAAATACCGTATGCTAACACATATATATGGAATTTAAGAAAAAAAATGTCATGAAGAACCTAGGGGTAAGACAGGAATAAACACACAGACCTACTAGAGAATGGACTTGAGGATATGGGGAGGGGGCAGGGTAAGCCGTCACAAACCGAGAGAGAGGCATGGACATATATACACTACCAAACGTAAGGTAGATAGCTAGTGGGAAGCAGCCGCATAGCACAGGGAGATCAGCTCGGTGCTCTGTGACCACCTGGAGGGGTGGGATAGGGAGGGTGGGAGGGAGAGAGACGCAAGAGGGAAGAGATATGGGAACATATGTATATGTATAACTGATTCACTTTGTTATAAAGCAGAAACTAACACACCATTGTAAAGCAACTATACCCCAATAAAGATGTTAAAAAAAAAAACAAAACACTAACATTCCAATTATAGGGGTTCCAGAAGAGGAGGAGAAAAAGAAAGGGACTGAGAAAATATTTGAAGAGATTATAGGTGAAAACTTCCCTAATATGGGAAAGGAAATAATCCTGTCCGGGAAGCACAGAGAGTCCCATACAGGATAAATCCAAGGAGAAACATGCCAAGACGCATATTAATCAAACTGTCAAAAATTAAATACAAAGAAAACATATTAAAAGCAGCAAGGGAAAAACAACAAATAACACACAAGGGAATCCCCATAAGGTTAACAGCTGATCTTTCAGCAGAAACTCTGCAAGCCAGAAGGGACTGGCAGGACGTATTTAGAGTGATGAAGGAAAAAAACCTGCAACCAAGATTACTCTACCCAGCCACGATCTCATTCAGATTTCATGGAGAAATTAAAATCTTTACAGACAAGCAAAAGCTGAGAGAGTTCGGCACCACCAAACCAGCTTTACAACAAATGCTAAACGAACTTCTCTAGGCAAGAAACACAAGAGAAGAAAAAGACCTACAATAACGAACCCAAAATAATTAAGAAAATGGAAATAGGAACATACATATCGATAATTACCTTAAACGTAAATGGACTAAATGCTCCCACCAAAAGATACAGATTGGCTGAATGGATAGAAAAACAAGACCCATATATATGCTGTCTACAAGAGACCCACTTCACACCTAGAGACACATACAGACTGAAAGTAAGGGGATGGAAAAAGATATTCCATGCAAATGGAAACCAAAGGAAAGCTGGAGCAGCAATTCTCATATCAGACAAAATAGACTTTAAAATAAAGACTATTAGAAGAGACAAAGAAAGACACTACATAATGATCAAGGGATCAATCTAAGAAGGAGATATAACAATTGTAAATATTTATGCACCCAACATAGGAGCACCTCAATACATAAGGCAAATAGTAACAGCCATAAAAGGGGAAATCGACAGTAACACAGTCATAGTAGGGGACTTTAACACCCCACTTTCACCAATGGACAGATCGTCCAAAATGAAAATAAATAAGGACACAAGCTTTAAATGATACATTAAACAAGATGCACTTAATTGACATTTATAGGGCATTCCATCCAAAAACAACAGAATACTTATTTTTCTCAAGTGCTCATGGAACATTCTCCAGGATAGATCATATCCTGGGTCACAAATCAAGCCTTGGTAAATTTAAGAAAATTGAAATTGTATCAAAGATCTTTTCCAACCGCAACGCTATGAGACTAGATATCAATTACAGGAAAAGATCTGTAAAAAATAAACACATGGAGGCTAAACAATACACTACTTAATAACAAAGTGATCACTGAAGAAATCAAAGAGGAAATAAAAAAATACCTAGAAACAAATGACAATGGAGACACGATGACCCAAAACCTATGGGATGCAGCAAAAGCAGTTCTAAGAGGGAAGTTTATAGCAATACAATCCTACCTCAAGAAACAGGAAACATCTCGAATAAACAACCTAACCTTGCACCTAAAGCAATTACAGAAAGAAGGATAAAAAAAAAAACCCCAAAGCTAGCAGAAGGAAAGAAATCATAAAAATCAGATCAGAAATAAATGAAAAAGAAATGAAGGAAATGATAGCAAAGATCAATAAAATTAAAAGCTGGTTCTTTGAGAAGATAAACAAAATTGATAAACCATTAGCCAGACACATCAAGAAAAAAAGGGAGAAGACTCAAATCAATAGAATTAGAAATGAAAAAGGAGAAGTAACAACTGACACTGCAGAAATACAAAAGATCATGAGAGATT
>NW_021700812.1:0-1093 GCF_005190385.1 Monodon monoceros
CTTGGCTATTGTAAATAAAGCCACAATAAACATTTGCATGTGCATATCTTTTTGAATTAATATTTTTGTTTTCTTGGGGTAAATACCCATAAGTGAAATTGCTAGATTATATGCTAGGTCTATTTTTAGTTTTTTTGAGGAAACACCTTACTGTTTTTTATAGTGGCTGCACCAATTTACAATACCACAAACAGTATGTGATGGTTCCTTTTTCTATACCTCCTTGCCAACACTTGTTGGACGTGCAGGCTCAGCGGCCATTGCTCACGGGTCCAGCTGCTCTGCGGCATGTGGGATCTTCCCGGACCGGGGCACGAACCCGTGTCCCCTGCATCGGCAGGCAGACTCTCAACCACTGTGCCACCAGGGAAGCCCTCTCACTGTGGTTTTGATTTACATTTCCTTGATGATTAGTGATGTTGAGCATGTTTTTCATGTTGCTGTTGGACATCTGTATGTTATCTTTAGAAAACTGTCTATTCAGGTCTCCTGCCATTTTTTTAAATCCTTTTATTTGTATAAGTTCTTTGTATATTTTGGGTATTAACCCCTTATAGAATATATTGTTTGCAAATATCTTCTCCTATTCAGTAGGGGGCCTTTTAATTTTGTTCAGTTTCCTTACTGTACAAAAGCTTCCTAGTTTGACCTGGCCCATGTCTTTATTTTTGCTTTTGTCCCTTGGCAGAGGAGACAAATCCAAAAAAAATTATTGCTAAGATCAGTGTCAAAGAGCATACTGCCTAGGTTTTCTATAAGAGTTTTATGGTTTCAGGTCTTACATTTATGTTTTTAATCTATTTTGAGTTTATTTTTGTAAACGCTGTGAGAAACTAGTCTAGCTTGATTATTTTGCATGTAGCTGTTCATTTTCCCAGCACCATTAATTGAAATGTCCGTCTTTTCCCCATTGTATAATCTTGCCTCCTTTGTTGTAAATTAATTGACCATAAAAGTATGGGCTTATTTCTAAACCCTCTATTCTGTTCCTTTTTTGTCGCTACCCTACTGTTTTGATTACTGGAGATTTTTAATATAGTTTGAAATTGGGGAGCAGATTTGTTCTTAAGATTGCTTTGGCTTTTTGGGGTCT
>NW_021700813.1:0-1772 GCF_005190385.1 Monodon monoceros
AATAATATATATTTATATATTATGATATAATTGTTTTATAATCAATATTACAGGATATATCATATTAATATTATGAACATATTAACCATAGAAATACATTTCATTACTCATATATTTTGTATATAATATATGCTAGGCAAAAATATATATTAATATAATACATAATTGTTATACACTAATATAAATATTAGTATATTACATTTATACATCAATATAATATTTAATATTGGTATATTTATATTATTTTTAATATATACAGAGCTAATGCTCTTTAAAGCCATCTGCTACAAGTAGAATAAGACCAGGAGTACGGCCAAAGCAAATTGTAAAAATATTAGATTACTTATATTCATTTATATGTCATTTTCCTGGAATCTGCATCTGGCTACTAGAGAGGACACACAGCAAAATCAACAAAAAGTGCCCAGGACATAGAATCCTTTATTCATTGGAACCTCAAAGGAAACACAGTGCTATTCAGTCCCCCTTCAAAGAGCCAAGAGCAAACCTTGAAGCACCCAGTAAAAGCCAATTCAAACAAAAAAGCTTTTCCACTTAAACTGGAAGAAGTTAAGTTCCCAAGAGACCCCCTACATCAACCACTGAAGCTCATTTGGCAGTAAAAACAATAATGTTCACCGAACAACAAGAAACGCAAAACAATAGGTGTTTTACCAAAAACACAAAAAAGCAGCTAATTAGTGTCTTTCCTGTTTGAAAGAAGGGGGTGGGAAGTGGGCAGAAGACCTGATAGGAAAGATAAAAAGAAAAGGAAAAGGAAAAGAACAGTTTCCAGTTTGACACTCAAGCTGTCTTCTGCATCCATTTCGTCAAGACCACCAAGTCAATGTGGAGGCTTTTTCCTCCTTCCCTTTTCTTTTCATGAGACCGATCACAACCAGCACTGCAGATTCCATCCAATTAAGGAATGCTGTTGCCTACATGTGTGAATGAGCTGTGAGTAAAGTACTGAAGTAGAGGACACCTAAAGTGAAACGTCTTCATGAATGTCCACGTGGCTGAGCAGCAAGTTAACCTTTCACAGATGTGCTGAAGAAGAAGAGTTGGGTTTTATTTTATTTGCTTTTCCCTGGACTGTGTCGAATGACTGTCATCGACAAGTTCAGGCTACTTTTTGCTGAGGATTAATGCACTGGGAGAGCTGAGAGAACACTGAACAGTAGAGCTGTCTTTTTCTTCACCAGTTCACCTTAGTTTCCCAAACTCTAAGTCTTTCCCTAATTCCTTCTCCTTTTTATTGTAGTAAAATGAACATAACACAAAATCCACCATTTTGATCATTTTACAATTCACTGTACCATTCCGTGGAATTTACTACTGTCACAATGTTGTGCAACTATCACCACTGTCCAACTACAAAACATTTTCATCACCCCAAGAGGAAACATACACCCATTTTGAGGAGTCATTCCCTATTTCCCTCTCTTCCAAACCCCTGGAAACCACTAATGTATAATATTTTCCGTGGGTATGGATTTGCCACTGCTGGACATTTCATAAATATGGAACCATACAATATAGAGCCTTTCGTGCCTGACTTCTTTCACTTAGTTGCATCCATGATGTAGCATGTATCAGTAATCCATTCACTTTTATGGCTGAATTCCCTGATCCTGTTTTCTTCATACTGTTTGATACAAAATTTAAAATAAGTTGAGAGTGAAGCTCTGTTTTAAGGGCACATCTACGAGGCCAATTCTTTTTAAAAAGGTGAAAATGGAGATATTGTTGTGAAATGATAATCGTTGAGA
>NW_021700814.1:0-6024 GCF_005190385.1 Monodon monoceros
CCAGGCCCTAACTGCTGGGTACCCACATTTTCTGATACGTGCTAAGTGGTGCGAGGACACTCCTGCCAGGTTCCCGTCCCTATGGGGATGTGGGCCTTGTGCTCTGAGGTCCCAATGTATGGGTTGCTCACAGTTTCATGATGTGGCTCTCTGCTGTGAGTTCACTGTGGCCTGGATCCCATAGTCTCGGTGCTCTGGGCTGCCTGCTGGCAGGTTCCTACTGCTGGTTTCCTCACCTTTGTAATTCTATGGGCCCTGTGTTGTGTGGCTACTCCTGGCTGCCTCACTCCAAGGCTCTTGGACATGTGGGTCCTCTGGTTTAGGCCACATGTGCTGGGTTCCTCACCTTTCTATGATGTGACCACACTGGTGTGAGGACACTCCTGCCTGGTTCCGATCCCCTTGGTGATGTGGGCCCTCTGGTGAGAGTTTTATCCTGGCTGGGTTCCTCACCCTACTGTGAGGTAGGCCCTCTGCTGTGAGGTCACTCCTGCCTGGCTGGCAAACGTTACATTGGCGACGTGTGCCCTCAGTTGTGAGTTGTTGCCTGCTTGGAGTCTCCTCCCCTCGGTAATGAGGGCCCTCTGGCATCAGGCCCTAACTCCTGGGCTCCCAAATTTTCTGATGTATGCCCTGTGGTGCGAGTACACTCCTGCCAGGTTCCCAACCACATGGGAATGTGGGCCTTCAGCTCTGAGGTCCCAACGGCTGTGTTGCTCCCAGTTTCATGATGAGGGCCCTCTGTTGTGAGTTCACTCAGGCCTGGATCCCATAGCCTCGCTGCTCCTGGCTGCCTGCTAGGAGGTTCCAACTGCGGCATTCCTCACCTTTTTTATTCTATGGACCCTCTGTTTTGAGGCTCCTCCTGCCTGCCTCACACCAAGCCCCTTGGTGATGTGTGTTCTCTGGTTTGAGGCCACGTGTCCTGGGTCCCTCACCTTTCGTTGATGTGGGTCCACTGGTGTGAGAACACTCCTGCCTTGTTCCCAACCCCTTGGTGATGTGGGCCCTCTGGTGAGTCTGATCTTGGTTGGGAACCTCACACTTCTGTGAGGTGGGCCCTCTGCTCTAAGGTCACTGCTGCCTGGCTGGCACACCCCACCTTGGAGATGTCGGCCCTTTGGTGGCAGTTGGAGCCTGCTGGGAGCCTCCTCCACTCGGTCATGAGTGCCCTCTGGCGTCAGGCCATAAATGCTGGGTACCCACATTTTCTGATACGTGCTAAGTGGTGCGAGGACACTCCTGCCATATTCCCCTCCTCATGGTGATGTGGGCCTTCTGCTCTGAAGTCCCAGCGGCTGGGTTGCTCACAGGTTCTTGATGTGGGCCCTCTGCTGTTAGTTCACTGTGGCCTGGATCCCATAGACTCCGTGCTCAGGGCCGCCTGCTTGGAAGTTCCAACTGCTGGATTCCTCACATTTTTTATGCTATGGGCCCTGTGTTGTGAGGCTACTCCTGTCTGCCTCACTCCGAGCCCCTTGGAGATGTGGGTCCTCTGGTTTAGGCCACATGTTCTGGGTTCCTCACCTTTCTATGATTTGGCCACACTGGTGTGAGGACACTCCTGCCTCGTTCCAATCCCCTTGGTGATGTGGGCCCTCTGGTGAGAGTCTTATACTGGCTGGGTTCCTCACCCTTCTGTGACGTAGGCCCTCTGCTGTGAGGTCACTCATGCCTGGCTGGCGCACGGCCCCTTGGCGACTTGGGCCCTCAGTTGGGAGTTGGTGCCTGCTGGGAGTCTCCTCCCCTCGGTAATGAGGGCCCTCTGTCGTCAGGTCCTAACTCCAGGGTTCTCAAAATTTTCTGATATGTGCCCTGTGGTGTGAGTACACTCCTGCCAGGTTCCCAACCTCATGGGAATGTGCGCCTTCTGCTCTGTGGTCCCAAAGCCTGGGCTGCTCACAGTTTCATAATGAGGACCCTCTGTTGTGAGTTCACACCGGCCGGGATCCCATAGCCTCGCTGCTCCTTGCCGCCTGCTGGGAGATTCCAACTGCAGGATTCCTCACCTTTTTTATTCTATGGGCCCTCAGTTTTGAGGCTCCTCCTGCCTGCCTCACTCCCAGCCTCTTGGTGATGTTTGTCCTCATGTTTGAGGCCACCTGTGCTGGGTTCCTCTCCTTTCGATAATGTGGCCCCACTCGTGTGAGGGCACTCCTGCATAGTTCCCATCCCCTTGGTGATGTGGGACCTCTGGTGAGAGTCTGATCCTTGCTGGGTTCCTCACCGTTCTGTGAGGTGGTCCCTCTGCTGTGAGGTAACTGCTGCCTGGCTTTCTCCCATTGCCTTGGTGACGTGGGCCCTCTGGTGGCAATCGGAGCGTGGTGGCAGCCTCCTCTCCTAGGTGATGAGGGCCTTCTTGCGTCAGGCTCTAACTGCTGGGCTCCCCACGTTTTCTGATGTGAGCCCAGTGATGTCAGGACACTCCTGTAAGTTTTCCCTCCCGATGGGGATGTGGGTCTTCTGCTCTGTTGTCCCAACTCCTGGGTTGCTCACAGTTTCATGATGTTGGCTCCCTGGTGTTAGTTCACTCAAGCCTAGATCCCATAGCCTCTGTGCTCTGGGCCGCATGCAGGGAGGTTCCAACTGCAGGATTCTTCACCTTTTTTAATATTTGGCCCTTGTGTTGTGAGGTTCCTCCTGCCTGCCTCACTCCCAGCCCTTGTTGATGTAGGTCCTCTGGTTTGAGGCCACATGTGCCAGTTGCCTCACCTTTTAGTGATGTGGCCCCACTGGTGTGAGGACACTCCTACCTGATTCCCATCCCCCTGGTGATGTGGACCCTCTGGTGAGAGTCTGATCCTGGCTGGTTTCCATATTCAGGAAAAAACGCATATGCACTTTTTGGACAAGTGCCTCATTGTCGACGTTGTGCCCCATTTCTTATGCTTTAAATGAAATTCCCGTCTACCTCCTGAAATCGGTTTCCTCTAAGTCTGCCCCGATTTCAAGTCCTCTTCGCAGCCATATTTCAATATATTTTTGGGCGATAGCTGTCATTTATAACTATGCAGGTTTGTGAATTACAGTGACCCTGAACTCCTTTCTTCAACTCGCTTTCTTGTGAGCTGGCCGCAAAACCGCAAGATTGCTACAGACCCTAATCGGGTTCTGGCATGGCATGCTGAGCCTTTGGTTAATTCCTCTTCCTGGATGGAAATGAGAGTTAAATTTGCCCCTGCAGACACCTACAGCTTGTCTCTCATTGGTTCTGCCTATTCTTGTTCATCTTCCACAGAAATTGCAAACTGTGCCAAACAGTAGGTTAAAGGCACTGACTCTCCAAGTGGGGAGAGTTTAAGTAAAGCGTCTGGAATGGTGAACCCGAGTACCAGGGGACGAAAACTGAGATGCATTTAAAATCGTTTCTCGATCACACGGTGGACAATACTCTTGGTTTCCCATGCATGTTTTTGCTGAAGGAAGAATCCCTTAAACCTGGAGTGTTGGGACCCGTGGAATGGGTACCATGCAGTATGACTTCAAAGGGTCTGCATTTGCTCATCAAACCTCACCAATGCTATCAGCCCGAAGTGTCCAACTTTATGACTCACTCAGCTCTGGGTGTAGATTTGCTAAATCCAGGTTGCATCACAAGGCCTGAATGCATTATTTAAGAATTACTCTCTATTTCACTGTCATTGTGTTTTGTATTTGCAATTTATTTTGATAATGTGATTTATCGAATTTTCACTGCTGCATTCATGCCACTGTACACACGCTTGATTCTCTTACGGAGACATATAAACCCATGGGTTTTAAGATTCTTACTAGTCTGGTGTATTCCTAGGTGCTGAATATGGGGTTTTTAGTCCATTTCGTTGAGCAAAGTGTAGGTCTTGACTATGACATATTTGGCTTATGGAACGGTATCTTTGCTAATTTCAATCTTTGGTTTTATGCAGCACCCCAACTCACCTTTCCCCTTAAGCAAGCATAAGTTGGTTTTCTAAATTTGAGACCCTGTTCTCTTTTGTAATTCAGTTCATGTGTAGCCAAGCTTACATTCCGTGTATTAGTGATAACTTACGATGTTTCTTTTTCTGTGTGACTTATTTCACTTAGAATCATCGTACCTGAATCCACTCATTATGCCGCGATGGACCTGATGACACAGACTTCATTGCTGAGTGATATTCCACTATACGTACGTACCACAAACACTTTATCCGTTTTTCACATTCTGGGATATTTTACTTGTACCGTAGTCGAGGCTCTTGTAAACAGAGCCGTCCGAAACTTTGGGGAGGCTGTGTGTTTTTGATTTTAATTTCCCTAAGCTATAGGACCATAAGTGGAAGTGCCTTAGGCTCCGTTGCTTTGTTTTTTAGGTGTGTCAGGAAACACCATACACTTCACCAGAGTAGCTGTTGGCAATTTACATCCCGCCCATCAGCATAACAAGGCTCCCACTTTTCCATGGCCTGTGCTGCCTTTCTGGATTTTACACTTTTTTCAGATGGTCTTTTGACCAGCGGGCTGTGAGACTTCATTGTAGTGCACATTTCTTTATCATGCTTGCTTGTTTGGCCAAAAAGGGCGTATGCGTTTTTCCCTGAATATATTCAGGAAAAAACGCATACGCCCTTTTTGGCCAAGTGCATCATTGTCGACGTTCTGCCTCTTTTCCTATGCTTTAAAGGCAATTCCAGTCTACCCCCTGAAATCGTTTTCCTGCAATTCTGCCCCGCTTACAAGTCCTCTTCTCAGCCTTCCTTCAATATATTTTTCAACGATAGCTGTCATTTATAACTCTGCAGGTTTGTAAATTACAATGCCCCTGAGCTCCTTTCTTCAACTCGCTATCTTGTGAGCTGGCCGCAAACCCACAGGATTGCTTCAGGCCCTAATCTGGTTCTGGCAGGGCATGCTGAGCCTTTGGTTAATTCCTCTTCCTGGTGGGAAATGAGTGTTAAATTTGCCCGTTCAGACACCTACAGCTAGTCTCTCATTGGTTCTCCCTATTCCTGTACATCTTGCGCAGAAATGGCAAACTGTGCCAAACAGGAGGTTAAAAGCAGTGACTTTCCAAGTGGGGAGAGTGTTAGGAAAGGGTCTGGAATGGTGAACCCGAGTAAAATGGGACGAAAACTGAGATGCATTTGAAAACGTTTCCGGATGCCACGGTGCACCATACTGTGGGTTTCCCATGCATGTTTTAGCTGAAGGAAGAATCCCTTCAACCTGGAGAGTTGGGTTCCATGGAATGGGTACCATGCAGTATGACTTCAAAGGGTATGCATTTGCTCACCGAACCTCACCAATGCTATCAGGCCGCAGGGTCCGGCCTTATATCTCCAAAGCTCTGGGTGTAGATATGGTAAATGCAAGTTGCATCAGAAGCCCTGAGTGAATTATTTAAGAATTGCTCTCTATTTCACTGTCATTGTGTTTTGTTTTTGAAATTTATTTTGATAATGGGATTTATCGGATTTTCACAGCTGCGTTTAGGCCACTGTACACACGATTGATTCTCTTATGGAGACATATAAATCCGTGGGTTTTAATATTCTTACTAGTCAGGTATATTCCTAGGCGTTGAATATGGGGTGTTGAGTCTATTTCGTTGAGCAAGGAGTAGGTCTTGACTATTACATATTTGGCTTATGGAATGGTATCTATGCTAATTTCTATCTCTGATTTTATGCAGCACCCCAACCCACCTTTCCCCTTAAGCAAGCATAAGTTGGTTTTCTAAATTTGAGACCCTGTTCTGTTTTGTAATTCAGTTCATGTGTAGCCAAGTTTACATTTCTTGTATTAGTGATATCTTATGATGTTTCATTTTCTGTGTGACTTATTGAACTTATAATAATCGTACCTGAATCCACTCATTATGCCGCGACGGGCCTGATGACATAGATTTCATTGGTGAGTGATATTCCATTGTACGTACGTATCACAACTTCTTTATCCATTTTTCACATTCTGGGATATTTAACTTGTAACGTAGACGAGGTTCTTGTAAACAGAGCCGTCCCAAATTTTGGGGTGGATGTGTAGTTTTGATTTTAATTTCCCTAA
>NW_021700815.1:0-3685 GCF_005190385.1 Monodon monoceros
TCAAAACCAATCTGGGGTTGTAAATCGACCAAGAATTTCAAAAGACCTCCACATTTCAAGAACACAATTTCAAGAGGCACATTTTATGCACAGTTTGTCTTTTCCTTCTTTTTATTTTTTTTTAAAAAAGAGGGTATGAAAAAATGCTGAGCATCAGGAATTAATAAAGCCATGCAAATCCAATCTACAGAAACGTTCACCTCACAGCCTTCAAAATGATCATCAGCAAAAAGTCTACAAAGAATAAATGCTGAACGGGTTTTAGAGAACTGTGTGAAATATATATCACAGAGAACATATGAAATATATATCATAGAGATATATGAAATATATATCATAGAGAACATATGAAATATATATCACAAAATACCTATGGAATACCAAGAGAGGTGTACTCAACACTTTGTAATAACCTACACGGGAAAGAATCCAAAGATGAATAGTCAGCTACATAGATATAATGAATCAGATTCTGTACACCTAAAAAAAAAGCATTTTTATCAAATTTGCTGTGATAATAAATAAAAATTAAATTTAAAAAACAAACAAGAAGGAGATATAAGCTGTTGGGTGTTTGCCCTGGCACATTGCACTCTAACTTGCAGTCTATTAACACTCCAGGAAGGCTCTGTTGCCCAAAAACCCAGAGAAGGAAATGTAGAAATGCTGTCACCTTGTGCCCGTTTCCTGCAAGAGTGGCTTTAAACCCACAGCTAAGGGTCACTTAACATTCACAAGGGCTGTAAAGCACACCTGCCCTCAAAAAATGTCCTGAGGTAGGGAATGGCTAAAAAAATTCACAACTGGCAAATTTTTCAAAAAGATAGTATGAAGAGGTAAGTTTTACATCCTCTTTTTTTCAAAAAAGGAAAATGGATAAAAGCTCAACATCAGGAGTTATTAGACTCATGCAGATCTAATCTACGAAAAGTTTTTGAGTCACATCCATCGAATGACCATCAGCAAAATGTCTACAAACAATAATCCTGAAAGGGTTTTAGAGAACTGTGTACCCTCTAGCTGCTACTGAGATGTAAAGTGGTAAGAGCCAGTAATGAGAACAGAAAAGAGATGCATTTAAAAGTAAAAATTGAGATGCCATTCGATCCAGCACGCCCACCACTGGGCCTGTCACCTAAGAGCCGAATCAAGAAGACACAGGCTGACAAACCTGTCCTGCAAGAATATTCAAAATAGGCAAGACATGGAAGCAGCCAAAGTGTCAATCAACAGATGAATGGACAAAGAGTAAGTGGTACATGTACCTAATGGAAGATTAGCTGTTGAAAAAAATGAACAATACCGTTTTCGTGACTACAGGTGAGTCTAGAAATAATCATATTACGTTAAGTCAAAAGTGTATGGTATATATCCTATAATATAATTTATAGATGTTATCTTAAGATTCGTACCAATGAACATATTTCCAAAGGAAAAGACTCTCAGAGACGTATAAAACAAACTAGTGGTTAACGAAAATGAAAGGTGGGAGGGTGGATAAATTAGGATTATGGGGTTAACATACATACACTAATGTATGTTATATGTAGATAAACTTATATAATATATATAAATTACGTAATCACTAATACATATAAATTACATAATCACCAAACACCTACCAAATACCAAGGGAGGTCTACTCAACACTCATTATAATAACCTACCTGGTAACAGGATCCAAAGATGAACAGATATATGTATGAAAATTTGATCAGAATTGGTACACCCGGAGAATCACAACACTCTAATAAAATTTACTCCAATAGGGGCTTCCCTGGTGGCCCAGTGGTTGAGAATCTGCCTGCCAATGCAGGGGACATGGGTTCGAGCCCTGGTCTGGGAGGATCCCACATGCTGCGGAGCAACTAGGCCTGTGAGCCACAACTACTGAGCCTGCGTGTCTGGAGCCTGTGCTCCACAGCAAGAGAGGCCGCAATAGTGAGAGGCCCGTGCACTGCAATAAAGACTGGCCCCTGCTTGCCACAACTACAGAAAGCCCTTGCACAGAAACGAAGACCCAACACAGCCATAAATAAGTAAATAAATAAATATTAAAGGCAAAGAAAAAAGGGGAAATTGTAGATAAAGGATCTAGTTTAAATAAATATTAAAGGCAAAGAAAAAGGGGGAAATTGTAGATAAAGGATCTAGTTTAAATAAACATTACTCTGATGAAAAACATAAAATAAATTTAAAAAACACACATAAGTAAGAGACATAAGCTTTTGGGAGTTTGTCCTGGAACATTCCACTACAATTTGCTACCTAGGAACACAACTTCCAGGAAGGCTCTCCTGCCCTTGTAACCAAAGCTGGGAATGTAGAAATCTGCCGCCTTGTGACCAATTCCCGCAATAGCAGCTTTAATCCCAGTGCTACTGGTCACTTAATATTCACAAGGACTGCAGGGCTTTAAATGACACCTGCCCTCAAAAAATATCCTGCGGTCAGGAATGAACATTAATATGCAAAACAGTAGAAAATCTGGAGAAGACAATTCAAGAGGTAAATTTCCTCACAGTGTTCTTTTTTAAAGGACATGAAAAAATGTTCAACATCAAGAATTATTAGGGAAATGCAAATTTAAACTACAAAAAGGCAGCACCTCACAATAGTCTGAATGGCCATCAGAAAAAAATGTCTGCAAACAATAAATGCTGAATGGGTTTCCGAGAATGGATACACTCATATGCTGTTGCTGGGATGTAAACTGGTAACAGCCACTAATCAGAACAGAATGAAGGTGCCTTTAAAAGGTAACAATTGAACGACTATGTGATCCTGCCAAAACACTAATGGGCCTGTAACCCGAGAACACCAGAATTCAGAAAGACCCAGGTACCCAAAAATGCTCTTCAGCGATACTTACAATAGCCAGACATGGATGCAAGCAAAATGTTCAAAAACAGATGAATGGGCAAAGAAGTGGTACATGTACACAATCGAATATTAGCCATGGAAATGATGAAACAATGCCTTTTGCATCACCACTGATGAACCTAGGGGTAATCATACTACATAAAGTAAGTCACAAAAAGAAAGACAAATATCCGATGACATCATTTACTAGTGTTATCTAAAAACTGATACCCATGAACATATTTCCACTGTGAAAGACCCATACAGACTTTGAAAAAGGTGAAAGGAATGGAAAAATTAGGATGTTGGGGTTAACATGCATTTAATAATTCATATAAAATATATAATCAAGAAGGACCTACTGGATACCAAGGGAAGTCTACTCAACTCTCTCTAATGACCAACATGGGAAAGAATCTAAACCTGATTAGATATATGTATACATATGAATGAACCAGCTTCTTTACACCTAGAACAAACACAACATTGTAATCAAATTTACTCTGATAAGAAATAAAAATTAAATTAAACAAGAAGTAATGTGACACAAGATTTTGGGTATTTGTCCTGGCACTTTACACTCCAATTTACAATCTAGGAAGAGGAATTCCACTAAGCCAATGTTTTACCGAGCAATCGAGTATGAATAAATTCCACTGCCTTGTTGCCCTTTCCTGCAACTGCAACTTTAAAAACAATGCTTATGGGTACTTAATATTCAGAAGAACTGTTGGGCTGTAAATGACACCCACAATCAGGAAATGTCCACGGGTAGGTAAGCAAAATAAATTCCAAAGGAACAGACTTTCAAGATCCTATTTCA
>NW_021700816.1:0-3437 GCF_005190385.1 Monodon monoceros
GTTCAATCAGTATATCATTATTCTAAGCACTCCAATGGGCAGGAAACCAAATCCAGTCCTGAGCAAGCTCCTTTTGAAACCAACACCTGGCAGTTATTTCTCATGGGAGCACCTCAAAATTATAGGGCTTCCCCACTGCCTTTGATTATTCAAGTGGTTATTAAGGTGGCCTAGATGGCCTAGAATCAGTTGACTGCTCATGATGAGGGTCCTGAGATCTAGCTCTTCACTTGCCACGGTAACTACTACTGAGGTGAGACCCCATTTCAGGTTTTTCCTGGGCCACTTCCCACCACTGTGGAGACCTCACCGAAAGACTTGGTATTGGTGAGTCTGTGACCTGGGCTTCCCCACCTATCTGATTTGGGGTAATATCCCTGAGGAGCTCCAGCTCTTCTATGACAAGCTGCACAAAATATCCAATCTCCTTCTCTCCTGAACACATCCCCATGGCACAGGGCCAACTGCCCTATTCCGTAACATAAGGCATGTCCCCAGGTGCCCAGTGACTTCCTGAGGAAACTCTCCAGTGCTAGTCCATTAGTTGTCATACAATACCCTTTATGGCCTTGATTGATCCTGGTTCCCAAATTACATTGGTGATCCCCAGAAACCCCACTAAATTTAAAGGAAGAACTCTCTAAGTTTTCCAGGGCATTGCCAGACATACAATGGAAAGTAAAGAAGTCTGCCTTACATCAACCATTTGTGCAATAATTTGACTAATTTTTCAGTGGTCACAGCTCCCACCCCACTTGGATTTCCCCTTAATGGGATGGAGGTTCTAACTAGCTCAGTGGCCTCCTGGAATAACATTAACACTTAAGTCCATAAGGTTAGCCTCACCAAATAGGACCCTATAGATCTATCCCAACTCCTTACAATTGTTAATATGGCCCAATATAAATCGAAATAGTGCTTTCAAGAATTGGGACCCATTACACAAGATGTATAAAGCAGGGGGATAATTATCCCCACTGTTTATGTTTCACAGTCCAATTTTGCCTGTTGATTAACCTTAAAAACATAAATGGTGCCTCACAGTGGATTATCACAAACAATGCCACCGTCTCACCCATTTAGGACCCTACATCTAACACCATTGATATGACCGAGGCCATTCAATCTTCAACTGACAGATATTTGCTGTTATAGACCTGGCTGATATGCTCTATTTTCAAGGCCTACTGTAACACTTTCTAAACCTCAGGTCACACTCATCCTTGAAATGACACAATACACCTTTAGTCAGTTGTCCATGGGGTACCTCGATAGCTCAGCCATAGCATACAACCTCTGATGGCAATACCTTAACCCAATCCACTTGTCCCCCGATACCCAGATCTGGAACTACAATGCTGACATCCTCCTGCAAAGAAAATCAGTACAGGCTCTCATAACAAGATAGTCACCACGGCAGTTACTGAGAGGAAATGGGCTGGCATTTGTTTCAAGGGCTGGGCACCTCAGCTAAATCCTTAGGCATCCCTTAGCCTGCTGAGGGTTGCTCCATCCCTGATGTAGTTAAAAAGCAACTCTTAGCTTTGTCATCCTTAGCTACTCTCATGAAGGCCCAGCACTATTAGGTCTCCAGCTCCTGGAGGCCACATTGCCCTCATTTACAAACACTATTATAGCCTATTCACTCAATCTCTCACAAGTTGGCCCACTGTGAGTGGAGCCCTTTAAAACAGAAGTCTCTAGAATCAGTGTACCTCGTTTAGTGCTCCTTGGAGACTCTTTTATGGTGGAAGATCTGGCAACCACCTCCTGTGATTCTTGGAGTTTATGAATCACACATGATAGCCACCACAAATTTCTGGTGCAATAGACTGCCCCTTTTGGCCCCACATTACATATCATTAGAGCAACTTCTGCTTGCATATTAAGCCCTCCTGGAAATGGAGTCTCTCACAGGACTTGAACTTGTGACCCTCTGCACCCAGCTGCCAATTATACCCTGGCGCATGGAAGCAGCACCACACAAGCTTTGCATTGCAACCAAGGCCTTCTTGCTGAAATGGAATTAGTACATACAGAGTAGAGCTATGCCTGGCCCTCTACCCTGCAAGAAGGGGTGGCCTCCCCTATTATCATTTCCTTGCCAGATTCCACGGTGCTGGAGGAGGTCACGTCTCTCTCAAAACCCCTGGCTACCTGAGGATCCCCTTGCGATCAACTGAGTGAACAGCAAAGGAAGTTCATATACTTTATGACATCAGCGCCATCACCAAATGTGATAGAACTTGTCGGAGGTATGCTGCTTTTTAATCTCTTAACCAGAACATCCCTGACAAAGGATGGCACCCACAATTGACACAATTGACCAAACTCCTCGAAGTTATATTGGTTTTGGAGGATGCACTGACCAACAACTGGTCTCAATTACACATCTTTACAGACTCCTGGGTCACTGACAAAGGTCTAATGATTTGGTCTGGCCACTGGCAACAACAACAATTTCCCATTCAAGGGTACCCCCTATGAGGTAAATAATATTGTACGTTCCCTGCCTTTCAGATAGAAAAGATATATATTAGGGTGATGGATATCTCTGCCCACCCCAAGGGTTATTCTACTGATGCCCAAACTAATGCCCAATCTGCTAGATTGGTACAAATTTTAGAGACTAGGGTCAGACTTCCTTAGATGACACTGCAAATACCATTTTCTTAAATTTGACCCAACGGGCCCATGAGACAGGTCATAGAGGATTCTCTGCCCTTGAAGCTTGGGCTGAATGCAAAGGGTTTATCCCTCTCCTCTGCAATGGCCCACAGGGTGACAAGCTAATTCACTCTCTACAGGAAAACCTAACATTAGCGATATAATCCCTGCGGTGCCACCCCATGGGGAGCCTTCCAGTATCGTTGTTGACAAGTAGGTTTTATTGCGCCACTGCCCCCCACACCCCCATCAAGGGTGCTGCTCATTATGTCTTGATCATGGTGAAAATATATACTGACATCTTACTCACCCACACCACTAGACTTACTACTGTTGAAGTGAACAGGGCCTCACAAAAAGACTCCTCATTCCCTTTGGAGTTCCAGATGTTACTGACAGTGTTCAATGCGCTCACTTTAATTTTCAGAATACACAACAAAAATACAAACTCTTGAACAAAGCGTTCTATGGAACTTTCACCTTCTCTGTTGGCCCAAGGCAGTCACCCTTATAGACTGTCACAATCCTGTGCTTAAACCTTACGGAAAGAAGAAGAAGAAATGTGATGATCTAAATGGGTCTCTCTCCTTCCATTGGCCCTCATTATACTAAATCACCAGCCTTGGTGTCCGCTACTCCATGTCAAAATGCACTGAGAACACATCAGTTGCCTTTCCTTGTTCTCTGTGGTGACACTTGGCATATCAGGGTTTGCAAAGTTCATATTGGGGTAGGCATTTCTCTTTGTCTTTCTTCTCCTTTCATCTACC
>NW_021700817.1:0-3123 GCF_005190385.1 Monodon monoceros
CATTGATTAGTTCTAATAGTTTTCTGGTGGCATCTTTAGGATTTTCTATGTATAGTATCATGTCATTGGCAAATAGTGACAGTTTTACTTCTTTTCCAATTTGTATTCCTTTTGTTTCTTTTTCTTCTCTGATTGCTGTTGCTTGGACTTCCAAAACTATGTTGATTAAGAGTGGCAAGAGTGGACATCCTTGTCATGTTCCTGATCCTAGTGGAAATGCTTTGTTTTCCACCATTGAGTATGATGCTTGCTGAGGGTTTGTCATATATGGCCTTTATTATGTTGAAGTAGGTTCCCTCTATGCCCATTTTCTCGAGAGTTTTTGATCATGAATTTTGTCAAAAGCTTTCTCTGCATCTATTGAGATGACCATATGGTACTTCTCCTTCAATTTGTCAATATGGTTTATCACATTGATAGATTTGCATATATTGAAGAATCCTTGCATTCCTGGAATAAACCCCGCTTGATCATGTTGTATGATCCTTTTAATGTGCTGTTGGATTCTGTTTGCTAGTATTTTGTTGAGGATTTTTGCATCTATGTTCATCAGTGATATTAGTCTATAATTTTGTGATATCTTTTTCTGGTTTTGGTATCAGGGTGATGGTGGCTTTGTAGAATGAATTTGGGAGTGTTTCTCCATCTGCAGTTTTTTGGAAGAGTTTGAGAAGGATCGGTGTTAGCTCTTCTCTAAATGATTGATAGAATCCACCTGTGAATCCATCTGGTCCTGGACTTTTGTTTGTTTGAAGATTTTTAATTACGGTTTCAATTCAATGACTTGTGATAGGTCTGTTTATATTTTCTAATTCTTCCTGGTTCAGTCTTGGAAAACTGTACCTTTCCAAGAATTTGTCCATTTCTTCGTGGTTGTCCATTTTATTGGCATATAGTTGTTTGTAGTAGTCTCTTATAATCCTTTGTATTTCTGCCGTGTCAGTTGTGTGATTTTTCCTTTTTCGTTTCTAATTTTATTGATTTGCATCTTCTCCCTCTTTTTCTTGATGAGTCTGGCTAAGGGTTTATCAATTTTGTTTATCTTCTCAAAGAACCAGCTTTTAGTTTTATTGATATTTGCTATTGTTTTCTTCATTTCTATTTCATTTATTTCTGCTCCGATCTTTATGATTTCTTTCCTTCTACTGACTTTGGGTTTTCTTTGTTCTTCTTTCCCTAGTTGTTTTAAGTGTAGGGTTAGATTGTTGAGATTTTTCTTGTTTCTTGAGATGAGATTGAATTGCTATAAACTTCCCTCTTAGAACTGCTTTGCTGCGTCCCTTAGGTGTTGGGTCATTGTATTTTCATTGTCATTCATTTCTATGTGTCTTTTTATTTCTTCTTTGATTTCTTCAGTGACCTCTTGGTTATTTAGTAGTGCACTGTTTAGCCTCCATGTATTTGTGTTTTTTACATTTTTTTTTCCTGTAATTGATTTCCAGTAGCATTGTGGTCAGAAAAGATGCTTCATAAGCTTTCAGTTTTCTTAAATTTTCTGTGGCTTGATTTGTGACCCAAGGTGTGATCTATCCTGGAGAATGTTCCATGTGCACTTGAGGAGAAAGAGTATTCTGCCACTTTTGGATGGAATGTTCTATAAATATCAATTAAGTCTGTCTGGTCTGTTGTGTTATTTAAAGCTTGTGTTTCCTTATTTATTTTCATTTTGGATGATCTGTCCATTTGTAAGTGGGTTGTTAAAGTCCCCTACTGTTGTTGTGTTACTGTCGATTTCTCCTTTCATGGTTGTTAGTAGTTGCCTTATGTATTGAGGTGCTCCTATGTTGGGTGCATAAACATTTATAATTGTTATATCTTCTTCTTGGATTGATCCTTTGATCATTATGTAGTGTCCCTCCTTACCTCTTGTAACAGTGTTTATTTTAAAGTCTATTTTATCTGATCCCGAGTATTGCTACTCCAGTTTTCTTTTGATTTCCATTTGCGTGGAATATCTTTTTCCTTCCCTTCACTTTCAGTCTGTATGTGTCCCTAGGTCTGAAGTGGGTCTCTTATAGACAGCATATATATGGGTCTTGTTTTTGTATCCATTCAGCCAGTCTGTGTCTTTTGGTTGGGGCATTTAATCCACTTACATTCAAGGTTATTATTGATATGTATGTTCCTATTACCATTTTCTTAATTGTTTTGGGTGTGTTTTTGTGGGTCTTTTTCTTCTCTTTTGTTTCTCGCTTAGAGAAGTTCCTTTAGCATTTGTTGTAAACCTGGTATGGTGGTGCTGAATTCTCTTAGCTTTTGCTAGTCTGAAAAGCTTTTGACTTCTCCATCAAATCTAAATGAGATCCTTGCTGGTTAGAGTAATCTTGGTTGTAGGTTTTTCTCTTTCATCTCTTTAAGTATATCCTGCCACTCCCTTCTGGCCTGCAGAGTTTCTGCTGAAAAATCAGCTGATAACCTTATGGGGATGGATCCCTTTGCATGTTATTTTTTGTTTTTCCCTTGCTGCTTTTAATATTTTTTCTTTGAATTTAATTTTTGTTTGTTTGATTAATATGTGTCTTGGTGTGTCTTTCTGAGGGCTTATCCTGGTTGGGACTCTCTGTGTTTCCTGGACTTGAATGACTATGTCCTTTCCCATGTTAGGGAAGTTTTCCACTATAATCTCTTCAAATATTTTCTCAGTCCCTTTCTTTTTCTCTTCTTCTTCTGGGACCCCTATAATTCGAATGTTGGTGCGTTTAGTGTTGTCCCAGAGGCCTCTGAGATTGTCCTCAATTCTTTTCTTTTTTCTTTATTCTGCTCCTCAGCAGTTATTTCCACCATTGTCTTCCAGCTCACTTTTTCGTTCTTCTGCCTCAGTTATTCTGTTATTGATTCCTTCTAGTGTATTTTTCATTTCAGTTACTGTGTTGTTCATCTCTGTTAGTTTATTCTTTAGTTCTTCTAGATCTTTGTTAAACATTTCTTGTATTTTCTCAATCCGTGCTTCCATTTTATTTCCGAGATTCTGGATCATCTTTACTATTGTTACTCTGAATTCTTTTCAGGTAGATTGCCTATTTCCTCTTTATTTATTTGGTCTTGTAGGTTTTTGCCTTGCTTCTTCATCTGTGACTTTTTTTGCCACCCCACACGGCTTGCAGGATCTTGATTCGTGAGCCT
>NW_021700818.1:0-1329 GCF_005190385.1 Monodon monoceros
GTGAGCGTACGTGTTAGGGTATGTGTTCCTGTTAGCGTACTTGTTTGGATTAGGGGACGGGTTAGAGTAAGGCTTCGGGTAGGGTTAGGGTTAGGGTTAGGGTTAGGTTTAGAGTTAGGGTTAGGGGACGGGGACGGTTTAGGGTACAAGTTAGGGTAAAACAACGGTTTAGGGTGAGCATCCGTGTTAGGGCACGGGTTAGAGTTAGCGTACGGGTTAGGATTAGGGGATGGTTTAGGGTAAGGCTTCGGGTAAGTGTTAGGTTTAGGGTTAGGGTTAGGGGATGGGGACGGTTTAGGGTACAGGTTAGTGTACGACAATGGTTTAGGGTGAGCGTACGTGTTAGGGTACGTGTTAGTGTTAGCGTACGGGTTTAGATTAGGGGAAGGGTTAGGGTAAGGCTTCGGGTAAGGGTTACGGTTCGGGTTCGGGGACGGGGACGGTTTAGGGTACAGGTTAGGGTACGACAAAGTTTTAGGGTGAGCGTACGTGTTAGGTTATGGGTTACAGTTAGCGTTCGGGTTAGGATTAGGGGACGGGTTAGGGAAAGGCTTCGGGTATGGGTTAGGGTTAGGATTAGGGGACGGGGACGGTTTAGGGTACACGTTGGGGTACGAAAACGGTTTAGGGTGAGCGTACGTGTTAGGGTACTGTTTAGTGTTAGCGTAAGGGTTAGGATTAGGGGACGGGTTAGTGTAAGGCTTCGGATACGTGTTAGCTTTAGGGTTAGGGTTACGGGACGGGGACGGTTAAGGGTAAAGTTTAGGGTACGACAACGGTTTAGGGTGAGCGTACGTGTTAGGGTACCGGTTAGTGTTAGCGTACGGGTTAGGATTAGGGGAGGGGTTAGGGTAAGGCTTCGGGTAAGGGTTAGGTTTAGGGTTAGGGTTAGGGGACGAGGACGGTGTAGGGTACAGATTAGGGTACGACAACTGTTTAGGGTGAGCGTACGTGTTAGGGCACGGCTTAGTGTTAGCATACAGTTTAAGATTAGGGGACGGGTTAAGGTAAGGCTTCGGGTAAGGTTTAGGGTTAGGGTTAGTGTTAGGGGACGGGGATGGTTTAGGGTACAGGTTAGGGTACGACAACCGTTTAGGCTGAGTGCACGTGTTAGGGCAAGGGTAGGAGTTAGCGTACGGGTTCGGATTAGGGGACGGGTTAGGGTAAGGCTTCGGGTAAGTGTTAGGGTTAGGGTTAGGTTTAGGATTACGGTTAGGGGACGGAGACGGTTTAGGGTACAGGTTAGGGTACGACAACGGTTTAGGTTGAGCGTACGTGTTAGGGCATGGGTTAGTGTTAGCGTATGGGTTAGGATTAGGGGACGGGTTA
>NW_021700819.1:0-1175 GCF_005190385.1 Monodon monoceros
ATACCAGTGCATACAGACACACAGCACACACCGCAGTGTGTCTCAATACTCACATTATAAAACACACACACACGGCTCCCAGTGACTCACTGCACAATATATGCTAGCGGAGATTCACACACACAGAAGCACACATGGCTCACTGTGAATCAATACACAGACTATACCTCCACACACACTCACATACAGACACTCACACAAAGCTCAGTGTGATTCAATGCAAAGCATATACCAGCACGTGCACCCACACAAACACTCACCTCCCTGTGACTCAGAGCATAGTGTATAACATCACACACACACACATACACCTTATTGTGATCCAATGCACAGCCTGCACCTGCACATACACACACACACACACACCTCACTGTGAATAAATGCACAGCCTGTACCAGCACACACACATACAGAAACACACACTCACACACAGTTGTGACTCAATGCACAATCCACAACACATGCACACACACCACACCTCATTGTGACTCAATGCTCAGTTTATGCCAACACACACACACAGCTCACGGTGACTCAGTGCACAACATAGATCATCACACACACACACACATGCACCTGTGACTCAATATACAGCCTGTCCCTGCACATACACTCCCACACACACCTCACTGTGATGCGATGCGCAGCCTATAGCAGTGCACACAGACACACCTCTACTGTGACTCAATGCGCAGCCTGTACCAGCACACACAAACGCACAGACACACACACACACCTAAGTGTGCCTCAATTGTCAGCTTATATCAGAACACACAGACACAAACACCCCTCAATCTGACTCAATGCACAACCTATACCAGCATGCACACACACTCACATGGCACTGTGAATCAATGCACAATCTGTACTGGCACACACACATATACCTCAGTGTGATTTAATGCACAGCCAATACCAGCACACAAAAACACACACACATTCATATATCCAGGCCTCACTGTGACTCAATGCACAGCCTATACCAGAACACAAATACACACCAACACGCACTCACACATGGCTCACTGGATCTCAATAAATCACCTATACCAGCACACACAAACACAGCTTACTGTGACTCAATGCAGTCTGTAGCACCACACACACGCACAGACACCAGTGACTCAATGAAAGCCCATACCAGCACACACACTCACATGCACACACACACACAC
>NW_021700820.1:0-3028 GCF_005190385.1 Monodon monoceros
CTTTTTTCCCGTTATACAGTAGGCCATTAAGATTTTGCCATGTCGGTGTATCTTTCATCTTTTTACAATAGCTGCGTTTTCTGCGGGCCTTATAATGTATTTGATCACTTTTCTCTTGTCAGGTATTTAGGACTTTTTCTGTCATAAACCTTTTGCACATCATCAGCTGTGCCTTTCAGATCCAAGTCAAATGAAATTTCAGAACCAAAGAAAACACAACATTTTGTGGCTCTTGCTTATATTGTCAAGTAGCACTTGAGAAAGATGACGCCCTCCTGCCCCGTGTGAGAGGGTCTGTCTCTCTGCGCTTTAGCCAAAGCCTAGGTCGTCATTACAGCGGACAGCTTGCTGTCACTGGCTCATTACCGGAGTGGAGGTTTGAACCCGTGTCGCCCACATCCGTGTTGTGTTGGCGTCGGGCCACGCTGCGGGTGTCTTCCTCCAGTGGGGTCGGTCACTCGGGGAAGAAGCTGCAGGCAGGGCGCGGGCGGGGTGGGCGCGCTCACGGCCGCGGTCTCGCAGCCCTGCAGGTCCTCCCTGGCGGCGCTGGCGGCGCGCACGTCCCTGGACCTGGAGCTGGACCTCCAGGCGTCGCGGACGCGGCAGCGGCAGCTGAACGAGGAGCTGTGCGCCCTGCGCGAGCTGCGCCAGCGCCTGGAGGACGCCCAGCTCCGCGGCCACGCCGAGCCCCCGGCCTGGCTGCTGCGCGACGAGCGCTTCCGGAGCCTGCTGCGGGAGGCCGAGAGGCAGGTGAGGCCCCGGCCCGCCAACGGGGGGAGGGGGCAGGCGGGCGGGCCTTTCTCGCCTCCCGGTGCCCGGAGCTGGCAGGGGCTTCCATCGGTCTTCCTTAAAACTGGAAGCAAACCCGTCTGGTTCACCCCGCGTTGCTGTTCCAGACGAGACAGACCAAACTTGACTTCCATCAAGAACAGGCAGCTGAGAAGATGCTGAAGAAGGCCTCCAAAGGGGTGTGCCAGCTGCGCGGGCAGAACCTCAAAGAGCCCATCCAGGTGCAGGCGTTCAGGTGGGGAGAAGCCCAGGCCTCACTCTCCCGCTTGCTTTTTCCTGTCATACCTTTGTCATTATAAAGAGTAAAGTAAGTATTGAGAAGGACCCACAGGAGGTCGAGGACAAAGCAGGAATCTCCCCTGCTGTTAGCATTGTGCGGAGTTTCTTCCGATCTTGTTTTCTAAACACTGTTTTTTCATGCTGCTTGTAATCACAGTGTGGGTTCGAGTTTGCATTTAGCTCTTTTTAAATTAAAATACCCCATGTTGCCACATCATCTGTTGTCTTTTTTGGCTGTAATGTCTCATCTAACAGATATAATTTACCTATTTTATACCCTGCTTCTTTCCAAATGTTTGCTCCTGTAAACAGCACAGTGATCTACATATAGATACATATGTGTATCACCTTTGCCTTTTTAGTTAACTTTTTTTTAAATTTAGTTAACTTTTGATTGAAGCATAATAGACATACAGGAAAGCATGCATATCGTCCTATATATGAAATATTTCAGTGAATTGACATAAACCCTACATGGCAAGAATCAAATGTTATCAGCACCCCCAGATTTCCCACACCAGAATAACCACCATCTTGAATTTGAATAGTGTAGATTAGCTTTCCCTGTTTTTATTTTTTATATGAGGAAAATCACCCAGTCAATCTATTTTCTTTTGTGTCTGGCTTTTTAAAAAATTGAGGTGAAATTCACGAAGCATAAGATTAACCATTTTAAAGTGAACAATTCCATGGCACTTAGTACAGTCACAATCTGTATTCAGTTCCAGAACATTTCCATCACCCCAAAAGGAAACCCTGTACCCCCGGTAAGCAGTCACTCCCCATGCCAACCTCTCGTCAGCTCTTGGCAGCCACCATTCTCCTTTCCGTCTCTCTGCGTTTGCCTTTTCTGGACCTTTCATATAAGAGGAGTCATACAGTATGTGGTCTTTTGTGTTTGGCGTCTTTCACTTTGGATAGTATTTTTAAGGTTCATCAGTGTTGTAGCATGAATCAGTGCAGTGTTCCTTTTTAGGGCTGAATAATGTGTGCCTGACGTCTAGCCTTAATTTTTTTATACCTTGAATTTTTACCTCCCCATCATGAAAGAGTATAAAACACTATAGCTATCTTCCTTCAACTATGATTTAGAACTCCGTGTATAGTTTTTCATTTATTCATAAAGAAAATATTTGCTGAGCATCTACGTATACCAGGCATTGTTCTAGGCACTGGAGACAAACTCTTGCCCTCATGGGGCTTTGTAACTTCTATTAAAATTTAGAGAGGGGGCCGAGGCAAGAGACTTTAGAGGGTTTGTATACAGATGTGCCCCTGGGGATTGAAATTCAGTGTGTTCTCTGAGTCAGAAAAGCTGTCATTGATGGCAGAGCCTCTTGCCACCTTTCGCTGCATTTCTATCAGCCTCTAACCTGTAATTCTTTCCAATCGCAGGGAGAAGATAGCATTTTTTACAAGACCAAGGATTAACGTACCTCCTCTGCCCGCCGACGATGTTTGATGTAGTGCTTTGTACACATAAAGTATTTATCTGCCTGTTTTATTTTCATGAAGTTCTTAGACTAGCTAAATTTGTCTTTAAAATATTTGTGCAAAGCTATTAATATACACATTTTGTAAAAAATAAATAAAAACAAAACACATATATCTATACATATATATTTTATAATAGTGACGGCAACAGGGCTTGGTTTTTCCTTGTTGTGAAATTGACATCTCTGAAGACAGGTTATTTTATAAGAGATCAATTATCATGTTAAGAGTGTACAGTTTTTACGCTGTTTTATTTGACTTAAAGGCTGGAAGACAGAAACGAAGTGAGTTCAGGCAAATTCACTGTATTGTAATTTATTTATAGTACTTTTTTTTTCCTTGAAGGAAAATACTGACTTTAAGATGTATTTTAAGACTGAAATTTTGTTCTTCAGTATTTGTCATGCGGTAGAATGGAACTTTGGGGCCGGTTTTGTGTCTGACATCGGAAATGCAAACACTATGT
>NW_021700821.1:0-5563 GCF_005190385.1 Monodon monoceros
GCCTGTGTGCCACAACTACTGAGCCCGCGAGCCACCACTACTGAGCCCGTGTGCCTAGAGCCCGTGCTCCAAAACAAAGAGAAGCCACCACAATAAGAAGCCCGCACACCCCCATGAAGAGTAGCCCCCACTCGTCTCAACTAGAGAAAGCCTGCGCACAGCAACAAAGACCCAACGCAGCCAAAAATAACTTAATGAGCTAATTAAAAGAATAAAATTAAAAATGTGTATCTAAAATGCATTTACTCTTCAACGAGGAAGTTTGCTAGGAACACCTCCCAGAAAGGTGCCCACATGTGCAGAAAGACACAGGTGCCTGGACATTTATCACCACAGAGGATTGGAAACCTGCGAAATATCTACCAGTAGGGATGGGTTGGATAAGTTCTGGACACCTAGGCCATAGGGTAGAATATTCAGCTGGTAAAAAATGGGGCTGATCTCTGTGTTCTGAGAGGAAACACCTTCCCATGTGTGTGGGTGTGTGAAAAAGCAAGATGCAGAAAAGTGTACCTGGTACCCTACCATTTGTATGGAAATGAAACAGATCTATGTACTTCCTTGTAAGTACGCAGAAGTTTCTGGAAGCATGATGAGAAGCTGATAACACTGGTTGTGTCTGGGGGGGGAACTGCAGGAGGGCCCTTTGACCTGCACTCTCTCTTCAAATAGAAATGGACTTCAAAACTGCCAGTTCTGCTGACAGCGCTGCAGCTAAGGAGAGCTGCCGTCCTCTGACAACCACACAGGAAGAAACCTCAGCCCAGACATCCAAAGAACTGCCCCAGGCTCGCAGTGAGGATAAGTTCAAGTTCATCGAAGGAGACCTGGCCACTATGACTCCTGCATGGCACCTGCAGAGATAGCACCCACTTGTTGCCAAACCTGCCCTTGGTCGTGGATGCCTAGCAATGCGTGTTCCAGATAAAAGAGGAACCATGGCAGGTCAGTAAGAAAACACTGACCAGCTGCCACCAGCGTTCAGGGGAGTGAGCGTAGTGCAGCTGCAGGAAGGCCCAGTGGAGGGAACTCTGTGCTCAGTGAGCACACTGCCCCGTGGATGGTGGAGCACAGGAGCCAGAAGGATGGAGGTTCCATCATGGCGGCTTGGCACCAGAACCAAAGTCCCAAAGGTAGGTCAGTGATCCCCTGACCTCTCAGCAACCTTCATTCATTCACTCATTGCTCCATCCAACAAATATTTACTCTGCGAGAGCTGGGAAGAAAGCCCTTAGGAGGAGAGAGGAGGCCCTGTCCTCCCGGAGTTGGTGCGATGTAGGAGGGCACATGGCCACCACGTGCTCTCATTCCGGCCAATTGAAATCAAATTCTTCATGAAGAAACTATATTGAAATAGCAACAGACATCTAACATTTTAAAATTTCCTATGGACTCAGATCCATATTTTCTTTTGTCCCTATTCCTTGCTGGTATTTATACATAGAAATGTTTAATTGGTACACGTTTCAGCATTACCATAAATATATATATTTGTATTCTATGCTTTTCTCTTTTCATTGTAACATTTTGCTAAAGTCTCTTTTCTCTTATTCCTGCAACACAAGCTCTCTGTCCTTCCAACCATCTACGCCCCCTGCCCAGGCCCAGTACCCAGTGGTCCCCATTATCAGCCTGGTGTATAGAGGGTCTTCTGTCATCTGCTTTTACAGTCCTGGTACTAAACCATAAGCTGGGAACATCCCTCCAGGTCAGTGAATTTCCCCAACTCTTTGCAGCAGCTGCATACAATCCCACAGTGTTTATGGACCCGTGTGTCCTGGATGGCCCTCCCATAGCTTGTCATCTGTGTTATTACACCCACTTGTCGGCCACTGCGAATATCAACACACCTATGCGGACTTCCTTACCTGTTTGTGTTTCTCTCTCTGAAACAGAAAGAATTAGTGATCGCTGTTGGCATAAACTCCAGGAGCCAGTAGGGCATCTGCCTGCTCTGGGGTTGGGAGGCTCCTCTGGGGAGTGAAGCTGGTCAGAGCATCCAAGGAGGAGGTGGTGGGGAGAGGGGAGAGGAGGGGCCCAGACAGAGGGAGCGCAGGTTCCTGGGCTCCAGGCCTGGAGGGCTTGGTGTGGACCAGGGCAGGGAGGAGGTCCTCTATGAGCTTGGGGGAGGATAAGGGGGGGGCCCTTGGCATATAATGAGGGTCATGGGGTTTCCCAAGGGCAGGGAGAGGTCTTTGAGTGTCTCACACAAGACCTGACTCACCCAGCATGGGGTCTGCCCGGCCCCTCCTCTGTGAGCTGGAGAAGGGGCAGAGGGAAAAGAGTCAGTCTAGAAGCTTCTGCTGGGAAGAGACGGTGGTGCATGAAGTAGGTGATGAGTGAGGACAGGAACAGGGGTGCTTGAGCTGTATTGGGGTGCAGGGTCCTCGGGATTGGTGACTGTTTGGTATGGACAGGAGAGAAGTGGCTGCCGTGTCCCCAAGGTTTCTGGTGTAGGAATCGGGAAGATGGAAGTGGGGATGTTGGAAAAGGAAAGGACTGGGGGTAAGGTACCGAGTTCAGTGGGAACATGTGAAGCTGAGTTCCTCCGAGATGTCCAGGGTGGGTCCATGTCAGAAAGGTGGGTCCATCTGGAGGAGCGGGTGAGGTCAAGGCCAGCGGCAAAGGTTGAGGTTGTCAGCAGATGGTGCTGTGGCCTCAGGTCTGCCTGGGGAGCTGGGTCTAGGATTCAGCAGATCAGCATGCAACACACCCATGAAATGTGACTTTCATATAAACACCAGGTGATTGTTTTAGTAGAAGTATGACCCATGCAGTACTGGGGACATAACACTAAAATTATCTGTGTTTATCTGAAATTCAAGTTTAACTGGGCATCTTTTATTTTACCTGATAACCTACTGGGGAGAAACTGTAAGGTGAGGAGAAAACCCAGGAAAGAGGAACAATGCTGCCATCCTGGTGGGGGTCGGGGGTCAGGGAGCCTCCCCGCCCCCACCGCCCGCAGCATCCCTTCCCTGAGCCCCCCTAGGCGGAGGGTGTGCTCTGTGGGTGCAGTACCTCCTCCCGCCACACGGGGCAGCACCGGCAGTGTTGGGGCGGGCGGGCGGGGGCCGGGGCAGTTCTTAGTGAAACAACAGCGCGCAGATTGCCCGGTGGACCCTCCTGGATGCCAGACTGCATCTGACATTTAATGTCTCAGCATATTTATTCTTTATTTTATTTAACAAACTCTCTATATTAAATGGATGGTGTCCTTGGTTAGAGAAGGAAGATGAATCCTGAACGCAGGGCCGCTTGGCCCTGAAGCCTTTCTCTGGCTCCGCCCACCCCGGAGGCGCCTCCAGGCTCCTGGGGTCCTGGACACACCAGGCCTTGGGAGGAGCCCTGGGTCAGATGCTGCGCCACCAGAGGATCAAGGGGCATAACCCCCATTTGTAAGAGGACAGGGACAACACCCCCTCTGATGGGATCAGGTGAGAATCTCCCAGAACGGCTCCAGCCCGGGGCGGGGCTCAGGGACTGATTAAGGTCTAAGGAGCGCCAGTCCCAAGCCCAGAAGCTGGTGTCCCCGCAGGTGACCCTCCCTGGGGACAGAGGTGAAGAGGAGGCCAGGAGCAGGTGGGTCTGTCCCTTCCCAGTGCCCGTTTCTCTGACCACATGGGGGTCGCAGGCTCCGGGGCTGATCTGCATAATACAGAGCTGGGGAGGTGGGGGAGCTGCCCCAGAAGTCTGGAGGGACGGAGGGTAAGTGAGGGGAGGTAGGGGAGGGAGCTGGGTGGGTGTGAGAGAAGCAAGGATGCAGTAACGCCTTCTGTAATGCATGTTCTCTCTGTCGGTGTTTCGAGAGGAATTTCAGTAAATATTTTATCTCATCTTATTTGTGTCTGCTATTCTGGGAGAATAGGGTCCTGAGACGGTGGGTTTGAGGATTTCCTGGCCCCCTGCATGCAGGCACCAGACTCAGTGCAGGGATGAGCTCCCAGACCTGGTCCGCTGCCCCACAGAGATAAGAGGTGGAGGTGCCTGGAAGAGGGGTGGGGACAACGGTCAGTGAAGGTCCAGTTACAGTGAAATTCAGTAGGGAAAAACCTGCCCATCCTGAATCCCCTCAGGTGCGCTGCCCTGGTGCATTGTCCTAGGGCGCCCCCTAGGTGACAGAAAATTCCTCCATTAAAGATTAAAAATTCATCCAATCCACTTCCATAAAGGGGCATTATCCTTTTTTTAAAAAAGTAATAATTGGGACTTCCCTAGCAGTCCAGCGGTTAAGACTCCGCGCTTCCAATGCAGGGGAGCGGGTTCGATCCCTGGTGGGAAACTAATATCCCACATGCAGTGCAGCCAAAAAAAAAAAGGAAAAAATAAAAAAGTAATAATTATAAAAATTTTGATATATTAAATACATAAATATATTACATATATGCATTATGTATGTTAGTATTTATCTTATACATTGTATAAAAATATATCTGTTACATACATAGTGTATATATATTTACACATGTTGTAAGTATACACATTATATAAATATTTAACCTATGCTTGTTTGAAGAATTGTCTGCTACTAAAAATGCAATTATAACTCACTCCGGAAGAATGTTTTAACACTTGAAGCTTTTTGACACAAAATTTATTTTATTTAAACTTTAAATATACATATAGTAATTTTTATAGAGAAGTATAATCTAGCAATCAATAACATACTTTCAAGCATCAGAGCACTGCATGGGACAAATGGAATGCAGTGACATATGAGTTGCAGGAGAAAAAAGAACAACGTAAATTTCCCTTCTAAAATAGAGGTAAATAGATGATGTAATTTCCAGTGGATGACACAGCGCTATGGTCTCCAGTATCGCACTAGATACACTGAGAAGAGTGATGTACCCATTTTATTATAAATGTCAATATTTGTAACATGAGGAATTACCTTTCTGCAACAGTATATTTACACTTTAAATAAAATAATGGATATTAATGTGCAAGGACAAAAGTCTGTGAGGGGGCAGATAGCTTTAAAAAACCATGTGAAGGGCACTGGCCTGGACTTTGCCAGGGGAAGCCCCCAGCAAAGGGGGCAGGTGCCCCCCAGGACCTGAATCGCCAGCAGGAGGGGTTTAGGGGAGAGGAGGGGATTGTTCCAGGCAAAGGGAGGGGCTGGTGGGAGCCTGGAGGGGAGGCCAGATCCCTGGAGGAAGGAGGGGGTCCTGGGGCTGAGACACTGGTGCTTGGGGGAGGGGGGAGACGTGGGGGGGAGGAGCCGGTCCCGCGGGCCAGATGCAGGCTTCTAGGGGCAAAGTCTGACAAGATGAAGGTGCCTGGCAATCCCCACAGAGACCCTACAGAGCAGGCCTGTGCTCAGCCCCATTCTCCTGACCGGGAAGCCGAGGCTCAGACCTGCCCAGGCCACACTCCAGTGTCCGAGCCCCGGCCCCGCCAGGCTGAGCCCAGAGTCCCGCTCAGAGCAGATCCCCTCCCGCACTGATGGAGTTAGAGGAAGATGAGCAGATACTGTGGGACCCGCTCTGCTCCTCTCTCTGGAAACAGCGTCGACACTGGAGCTCCTGGCCGTTTTGGAGGAGATGAATGAACTTAATCT
>NW_021700822.1:0-702 GCF_005190385.1 Monodon monoceros
TAAAAAAAAGAAAGAAAGAAAAAGAGAATACAAAATGTGCGTAAAATGTGGCTCTTGAAATTGTCATTTTGAAATATGCACGTCTTGGAGATTTTGGCTCGATTTACGACCCAAGGATTTGTTTTGAGGGCAGGTGTCATTTACAGGCCTGCAATTATTTTGACTATCAAGTAACCATTAGCGCTGGGTTTAAAGCTGCTGTTGTGTGAAAGGTCCACAAGGCGGCAGCAGTTCTGCTTTACCTATTCTGGTTACTAGAGCAACAGCGCCTCAATGGAAGTCATGTTCTGGGTTCTAAATTAGAATGGAATGTGCCAGGAAAAAAACCCTTAGGTTTATATCTGACTACTTCTTGTTCGTTTTTTAAATTTAATTTTCATTTTCTGTCACAGCAAGTGTGATTACAATTTTTTGCTTGTTCTAGGTGTGCAAGATGTTGTTGTTTTACATATATACATATATCTATTGTTCTTTGGATCTTTTTCCCATTGTAGGTTATGACTAAATGTTGAGTAGTCTTCTCATGGTATTCAGTAGGTCTATGGTGATTTTATACTTCATCTGTCTTTGTATATCTCTGTTTAACCCGGCATCCTAATGTATCCAATCCTCACACCTTTCCATTGGTGAACCATAAGTTTGTTTAATGAATCTATGATTGCCTTTCTCTGTGGAAATATCTTCAGTGGTATCAATTTTTAA
>NW_021700822.1:802-2739 GCF_005190385.1 Monodon monoceros
CATATATACATATATCTATTGTTCTTTGGATCTTTTTCCCATTGTAGTTTATGACTAAATGTTGAGTAGTCTTCTCATGGTATTCAGTAGGTCTATGGTGATTTTATACTTCATCTGTCTTTGTATATCTCTGTTTAATCCGGCATCCTAATGTATCCAATCCTCACACCTTTCCATTGGTGAACCATAAGTTTGTTTAATGAATCTATGATTGCCTTTCTCTGTGGAAATATCTTCAGTGGTATCAATTTTTAAGTAACACCTATAAGTGATATCATAGGATATGTGTCTTTCACTTTCTGACTTACTACAAGTTGCGTGATTACTTCTGGACTCATCAACTATGCTGCAAATGGCATTGTGTCATTTTTTCCTTGGCTAATATTCCATCTGTACGTGTACCAGTTCTTCTTTGTCCACTCATCTGTTGGTGGACTTTTTGGTTGCTTCCATGTCTTGGCTATTGTAGTACTGCTGCAATGCACATTTGCATGCCTGTGTCTTTCCAATTCTGTCTTCTTTGGTTATACGTGCAGGAATGGACCTGCTGGATCATATGGCAGACAAACGTTTACCTTGTAAAGGCACCTCCATTCTGTACTCATTAGTGGCTTTTACCAGGTTACGTCCCACTTAAAGATGAGGGTATGCACTTCTCCACAACCCATTCAGCATTTATCGTT
Organism: Monodon monoceros; assembly: GCF_005190385.1. NCBI lineage: Eukaryota > Metazoa > Chordata > Mammalia > Artiodactyla > Monodontidae > Monodon > Monodon monoceros. The sequence goes on from NW_021700822.1 coordinate 1,486, forward strand.
TGTAGTTTTTCTGCTTATGTTTATTCTGACTGGTGTGAGCTGATACCTCTTTGTGGTTGGATTTGCATGCGTCTCATAATCGCTTGAAATTGAGCTTTCAGGCATGTCCTGTTTTTCTTCAAACTGTGAGTACAGCTTACCTCTTCAAATGGTTTTCTTGAACTATTTTCCTCATTTTGAAATATTTCGGCCATTACCTCCCTGAAGACATTTTGAGGGCAGGTTTCATTTACAGCCCTCCAGTACTTGTGCATAGGAAGTGATCATAAGCACAGGTTTTAAAGCTGCTGTGGCAGGTAACGGCCATTGAGTGGCAGCATTTCTGCTTTCCCCACACTGGTAACAAGGGAAACAGACCTTTCTGCCAGTGGTGTTCCTCGGTTATACATTAGAGTGGAATGTTCCTGGATCACCCCCCCAAAGTTGATTTTTCCTTACTTATGTTTGGTTTCTAAATGGAATTTATATATTTTTTGTACTGGAGTAATATTCCATTGTGTACATGGACCACTTCTTCTTTGTGCATTCCTCAGTTGACGGACATTTTTGTTGCTTCCAAGTGTTGGCTGGGGTAAATATTCCTGGAGTGCAGGATTGCCAGCCTGTGTCTTTTTGATTCACAACCTCTCAGGTGATAGGCACAGCAGTGGGTATGCTTGATTGAATGGTAGCTCAATATCTACCTTTTCAAGGCACCTCCTTTGTGTTTTCATTAATGGCTCTTACCATGTCCCATTTTAAAGCGAGGGTACACATTTCTCCACAACCCCTTCAGCATTTATTCTTTGCAGAATTTTTGCTGGTGGCCATTCTGACTAGTGTGAGCTGATAGGTTTTTGTAATTTGGATTTGCATGTCTTTAATAATTCCTAATGTTCAGCATTTTTCCACGTCTTGTTTTATTTCTGTTAAACAAAAGCAGAAAAAAAAACTATGAGTACAATAAACCTCTTAAAATTGTCTTCTACGAAGGCGGCCCTCTTTTGAATTTTTTCGTCGATTTTCGCCCCCAGGATTTTTTTTGAGAGCAGGTGTCATTTACAGGCTTGCAATGAGTGTGAATATTTAGTGACCATTAGCACTGGCTTTAAAGTTGCTGTTGTGGGAAACGGACACAAGGCGGCAGCATTTCTCCATTCCCAAATCTGGTTACTGGGGCAGCACAGCCTTTCTGGAAGTCGTGTTCCCAGGTTGTAAATTAGAATGAAATGTGCCAGGAAAAAACCCCGTAAGTTTATATCCCATTATTTCTTG
>NW_021700823.1:0-2089 GCF_005190385.1 Monodon monoceros
GATTCTATTTTTATCTCCCAGGGATTTTTAAGGGGCTTTGCCTGGGACAAACCCCTCTTCTGCCTTTTGTCCCCTTCCTCATTCTTGGAGTGCTGAGGGTGCAGACCCTTCTTCTGTAACTGCTGAGTGCTGAGTTAGGAGCCCTCATACCCGTGGGCGAGGGTCAGAACTTCTCCCCAGCAGCCTCCAGGTGACGTTGATTGTCCCCAGGCCTCCTGCCTCCCTGCTCGTCCGCCTGAGCACAAGTATTGGAAGTGTTATAGATTCTAATGACCTTTAAGGGTCCAGGAAGGAGATGTGCAGTGACGCTGTGAGGTCCAGTTTCACCCCGCCCCACATTTGTTCGGCCACCTTAGGCTGACCGTTTCTGCCAGCCTAGATGCTCTGACCAGTAGCCTGCGCTTTCTTCAATTAGGCCCCTGAATTAACGTAAAAAGAGCACCAGGTGTCAGGACCCTGCCTGCTCAAATCCCAGACAGTCCAGGGTCAGTGGTGATGAAGGACCATGATGGCCACTGAGTCAACAGCCTTTTGAAGTAAACAGGAGTCCAGCCGGTCTTATTGGCCACCATCATCACAGTGTCTGTAGGCTTTTCTATGGTGACAGCGTGATATACGGTTCCCCTGCCATGATTATTAGCTCCCCTCTGGGTGCAGTAAGTCCTGCAAGCAGTAGTCTACTCTTTTGGGACACACTCTTGTTGTTTTATGAGAGAAACTCCAGGTCAAGTGATGGTCACACGAGTCCTCATGGTGCCCCTTTGCCCCGGTTTTCTCTCTGGAGGTTGGAGTTGGAGGGCCTCCTCACTCGAGGTCAGTGTGCCCATGGAGCAAACCCTGCAACTTCAGGGCATGGTTGGGGGTTCGGATCACCACGTGGGGTCCTTTTCCCTTAGGAGGGAGGTGGCCTTTTGGGCTGCTGATTTCCAGGTTTTTAGATACCGCCAGTATCTTGGCCAGATGTGGCAGTGGGCCAAGCCCCTTGGTGACTGTAGTTTATCCTACCTGGATGGCATTCTTGCATTGTTCCATTTCAAGTGGTCCCAGTTTTTGCACTAATACTCCAATGGTGATTCACTTTTCACCAGGAATGTAAAGATCAAAGGGTTTAGCTAAATTAGGGAGTTCCAGGGCAAGGGTCTGAATTGACTGCTCTTTCCATTCTTGAAAGGCCACTTCTGGATTCTATTCAAAAGGATCATCATCTTTTCCTTTCAGTGTTTCATATAGAGGCCCAGCTAGTAGGCTGTAGTTAGGGATCCAGAAGCAGCAAACCCTGGCCTCCCCAGGAACCCCTAAGCTGTCTTCTAGTTTTAGATATGGGTAAGGCTGTAAATTATTTCTTCCCTTTCCTGGGATGGGCTTCTCTGACCTTCTGTGAGAATGAAGCCCAGGCAGGTCACCGTTGTCTGTGATATTTGAGCTTTTTCTTGGACAACTTGTATCCTTTATTGGCTTGGTAGTTCAGAGGTCTCCTTAGTAGGGCTGGTGATCAGAATGTCGTCTGCATATTGAAGGAGTGTTTCCTTTTCCAGTGGTAGAACTTTTAGGTCTTTAGCTGAGCTTTCCCCAAAGATGGTGTGGGAATTTTTGAACCCTTGGGGCAAGACGGCCTAGAAATATTGTTTTAGTTGTATGTTGAGTCCTGCCACTCACAAGCCAAAATTTCTTGTGACTCTGACACTAATGGAATACAAAAGAAGGCATCATTGAAGACTAATACAGAATACCATGTCCTGGTGGTTGGTAGAATGACCAGCAGGGTGTAGGATTTAGGAACTACTGGAGGTCTATCCTCGGTGGCTTCACTGACTGTCCTGACATCCTTTACCAGGACTCCAGCAGCCCATGGGGCTCTCGAGGTCAGGCCAATCCCAGGATATGGAGATCACCTGGGCAGGTACCCTACCCCCACCCCAGACCACGGGGCTCTCGTGGTCAGGCCCCTCCCAGGATACAGAACTACCCTTGCAGTTACCGTGGCAGGGCTGGGCACACAGGAACTGTGCACATCGCCCTCATTGCAGAGCACTCCCAGCTCACCTGTCACTCAGATCTGACACAGAGCACCTCAGAGCAGGACTTGAAC
>NW_021700824.1:0-1237 GCF_005190385.1 Monodon monoceros
GTTCCTGAAAACACTGTAAAGTGATAGGGGTCAAGAAACATTTACCCGTTCACCCTTAACCTTCACAAATGATGCCAGTTCCATTGAGCTATTGAAAAAGACATTCTGGCTTTCAAAAAAGTAACCCAGAGGGCATTTTCTCACATAGGCAAGGTCATAAAGAAGTGTCAAGTGAAGCTGAAATAGCAACAAATCAAATAATAACAAAAACATTTTTACAGAACTTTAAAGCTTACAAAGCATTTTCATGTTCATTATCTAATTTAATCCCCAAATCAACATCATGAGATAGTTATTATTTCCCCATTAGAAATGACCACATATTAAATCCTTAGTGATTGCTGAAGAAAAGCTGAAATCTTGAGTGTAACATCTATTAATGCCATGGTTGGGTGTTTTCCCATGGGAACATTGGATGCTAAAATCCACAGGGATTTTCAGCTCAAGACGGCAGACTAGGAAATATATTTACTTTCTGTTCCTCCTGAAACCATATCTAAATAAAACTGTAGAGATACCAAAACTAATCAACCAATAAAAGCCAAGATATTTTGGAAGTCATCAACCACAGAAAGATTTCAACACATTTCGAGAAGGCAAACAATGAAATGGAGGAGCCGTGAATAAAATAATGAAGAAAAAAAGGCTGACCCTAAGTAAGGTCTGCACAAAGCCACTCAGCTTTTGCTGAGCTCTGGTTATAGTAAAGGGCAGAGGAAGGAAGAGGGGCTGAAAACAAGGAGACAAACGTCATTTGAGGAAAAACAGTTCATTTAATGAGCTCCAGGGAACACTCAGCCTGCTGCCATACTAACTCATGAATTACAATGGATTGTTGGTAAGCAAGACAAGAAAACAGGGAAGAAACAAAAGAAACAAAAATCAAGACATTGTTTCTAACTGAACTCTTCTCAAAGGAGATTGAGGAATTATGGTTCAATGCCACAGCTGTAAATCATTTCTGCTCTTGGAGAGGTTACAAAGGGCTTATAATATTTCCCTTTTGTTCAGACAGAATTTAGGTCTGAGCAAAAGCTTTTGTGTCCTCCAACCCCAAAATTTACTGGGGATGGAAGCCCAGATTTGCTGGGACATACCATAAAAAGAATCTCATGAGCAGAGGGTCAAACTGATTGTGGAATATATGAATTATGTCCAGTGTGAGTTTCAATAGCTTTTAAAATATATACATACATACATATATATATATACATTTTTAATGATCTATATGATTTTG
>NW_021700825.1:0-13627 GCF_005190385.1 Monodon monoceros
TGAGCCATGGCCGCTGAGCCTGCGCGTCCGGAGCCTGTGCTCCGCAACGGGAGAGGCCACAACAGTGAGAGGCCCGCGTACTGCAAAAAAAAAAAAAAAAAGTATAAATTATTTATAATTAAAATAACAAAAATAAAATAAAAATTATTTCAAAAATACCATCCCTTTATGCTTGCCATCAAACTCACATTTGGGAACAGTTTACAAAACACCTGACTAGTACTTTTGAAAAGGATCAAGCTATTAAAAGTGAGGAAGGTCTGAGATGAAGAGCCTATAGAGACATGAGTAACTGTAGTGTAGTATACCTAGATGGGATACTGGAACAGTAAACAATACAGTAAGTAAAAAATTAGGTAATATTAATAATAGTAGGCCAGTTAATAATAGTGTATCAATATTGGTTCAGTAGTTCTGATAAATTACCATAGTAATATATGATATTAACAATAGCAGGAACTAGGTGCAGGGAATATGGAAATTCTATACTATTTTTGCAACTTTTCTGTCAATCTAAACTATTGTAAAATAAAAATTTTATTTCTATTTATACATACAGATTTGTGGTGGAAGAGGCCATACTCACGCACACACACACGCATGCATACATAAATAGAAACACATTAAATGTAGTCATTGAAAAAGAATTAGAAGGAAATATGCTAAATTCTCTCTGTGGGATAAAATTATGAATTCTTATTATTATTTTTAATGTTTTCTAAGTGATCTGTAATGATCACACATTATTATTAAGCTATTATTAATATAATACAGATATTACTAGGGAGTAAATTAAAATACAACTTAAAAAAGCAAACATCTGTTAGATCTTTATATAGCCAAGTGGTGGGCATTATCAAATAGATTATTCTAAACTAGTGCCCTGAGTGAGAAAAATAAGGGGAAACAACACATTTTGCACAATAATCTATAACAGGCAAAGCCATGCAGATTATATTGTTGCTTAGGAAAAGCTTTATCTTCAGTAATGCAGATTTAGAATGCACTCACTAAGAGTCTTTAGTTGTGCCAGAGAGAGCAACTTAATATGTTCCCAATCTTAGAGTATGTAACTAGAACACAAACATTTAACATCTAAGAAAGCCCTCACATGAGTTACACGGTTTGGGGGTTAAAAGTCATAGTAGGAGGAAGAGCCAAATGAAATTCCCTGAAGTTCCAGGCCCCAGCCAAGAGAGTGAATCACAGGTAGAAGTTGCAAAGATTGATGCCATCTTCAAAATTTTAAAAAGGCAAGAGGTGATACCTCATTGTAGTTTTCATTTGCATTTATCTAATAATTAGTGATGTGGAGCATCTTTTCATGTGCCTGTGTATTGTGTGTGTGTATGTGTGTATCGATATATATAGAAAGATAGTTATATATATCTGAATCAATTTGCTGTACACCTGAAACTAATGCAACATTGTAATCAACTATGTTTCGATAGAATTTTTTTTAAAGTTTAAAAAATAATGGGATTCCAGAAAATAAATAAATTAAAAGGAAGGCAGTAGGTCCTATTATTCTCTAACTCAGTTACCTGCTTGATCCTTAGGGGGGGAAATGAATCATGGCATTTGTCTGTGGACTATCTTAAATTTAGTCAAGTGGTAGCCAGGACACAAGATGCTGTGATGTTTGAGGTGTCTTGATTGTCAGAACTCAACAGAGCCTCTGGCACTTGGCATTTCAGTCCATTATCTGCCAAATTAGGTGTTCCTTGTTTTGGTTTGGCTTGGTTTGGTTTGGTTTTTTTTTCAGTCTCCAACAATAAGTATGACCAAAAATAATTGACTTTTATGTGGTAAGGAGAGCTGTCCACATTGACTGTCTTATGGTTGTATAAGCCGTCAACCATAATAACGTGGCCCAAGTAAACTTGATTATCTTGCCATTCATAAAAAAGCACACATAAGTTCACATAATCAATGATGCTAATTGGATCTGGTGAGCAGGGAGTTGCAGGTATTCTAGATGAAAAAGTAAAACAGAAGTATGCCTCATGGTAAGAGATAAAAGGCATGTAGAATGAGGGACCTATCACATTTATGAATTTTTAAAGTATATAATCATATGAGGCAGAAAAAGATATTTTCTTAATACATTTCAGCATGTTGTAGCCCATACCACAAAGAAAAAAACAGTTTTCTGAGACTTTTTTGAAATGATGGAAGAAACACCAAGGACACTGGATGGAATATATTGCTCAAAATAGTTGACTGACTCAAAAGTCTGCAAATTTTGAGTGGGTCCTAAAGCAAGAGGACTCCTCAAAATCTCCAGACTGTGGTTAAAGCTACCATCCACTGGAGCCATCTCATACAGCCGATGAAATGACAGTACAACACTAGCATGCCGGGTAAAGCGCCTGACAAGGTCCAATAAGATTATCATAGCATAGAGGTCATGCCTCCACAACAGTGGCATGATAAAGTGAGGAAAGGGAAGAACCTACAACCAACATTACTCTACCCGGCAAGGACCTCATTCAGGTTCGATGGAGAAATCAAAAGCTTTACAGACAAGCAAGAGCTAAGAGAATTCAGCACCACCAAACCAGCTCTACAACAAATGCTAAAGGAACTTCTCTAAGTGGGAAACACAAGAGAAGAAAAGGATCTACAAAAACAAACCAAAACAATTTAGAAAATGGTCATAGGAACATACATATCGATAATTACCTTAAACGTGAATGGATTAAATGCTCCAACCAAAAGACACAGGCTTGCTGAATGGATAAAAAAACAGGACCCATATATGTGCTGTCTACAGGAGACCCACTTCAGACCTAGGGACACATACAGACTGAAAATGAGGAGATGGAAAAAGATATTCCATGGAAATGGAAATCAAAAGAAAGTTGGAGTAGCTATACTCATATCAGATAAAATAGACTTTAAAACAAAGAATGTTAAAAGAGACAAGGAAGGACACTACATAATGATGAAGGAATCAATCCAAGAAGAAGATATAACAATTATAAATATATATGCACCCAACATAGGACCACCTCAATACATAAGTCAACTGCTAACAGCTATAAAAGAGGAAATCGACAGTAACACAACAATAGTGGGGGACTTTAACACCTCACTTACACCAATGGACAGATCATCCAAAATGAAAATAAGGAAACAGAAGCTTTAAATGACACAATAGACCAGAAAGATTTAATTGATATTTATAGGACATTCCATCCAAAAACATCAGATTACAATTTCTTCTCAAGTGTGCACAGAACATTCTCCAGGATAGATCACATCTTGGGTCACAAATCAAGCCTCAGTAAATTTAAGAAAATTGAAATCATATCAGGCATCTTTTCTGACCACAGCACTATAAGATTAGAAATGAATTACAGGGAAAAATAAGTAAAAAACACAAACACATAGAGGCTAAACAATACTAAAGCAGTTCTAAGAGCGAAGTTTATAGCTATACAAGCCTACATCAAGAAACAAGAAAAATCTCAAGTAAACAATCTAACCTTACAGCTAAAAGAACTAGAGAAAGAAGAACAAACAAAATGCAAAGTTAGCAGAAGGAAAGAAATCATAAAGATCATAGCAGAAATACTTGAAATAGAAAAAAAGAAAACAATAGCAAAGATCAATAAAACTAAAAGCTGGTTCTTTGAGAACATAAACAAAATTGAAAAGCTATTAGCCAGATTCATCAAGAAAAAGAGGGAGAGGACTCAAATCAGTAAAATTAGAAATGAAAAAGGAGAAGTTACAGCACACACAGCAGAAATACAAAACATCCTAAGAGACTACTAGAAGCAACTCTATGCCAATAAAATGGACAACCTGGAAGAAATGGACAAATTCTTAGAAAGGTATAACCTTCCAAAACTGAACCTGGAAGAAACAGAAAATATGAACAAACCAATCAGAAGTAATGAATTGAAACTGTGATTAAAAATCTTCCAACAAACAAAAGTCTAGGACCAGATGGCTTCACAGGTGAATTCTGTCAAACGTTTAAAGAAGAGCTAACACCCATCCTTCTCAAACTCTTCCAAAAAATTGCAGAGGAAGGAACACTCCCAAACTCATTCTATGAGGCCACCATCACCCTGATACCAAAACCAGACAAAGATACTACGAAAAAAGAAAATTACAGACCAATATCATTGATGAATATAGATGCAAAAATCCTCAACAAAATACTAGCAAACAGAATCCAACAACACATTAAAAGGATCATACCCCATGATAAAGTGGGAATTATCCCAGGGATGCAAGGATTCTTCAGTATACGCAAATCAATCAATGTGATACACCATATTAGCAAATTGAAGAATAAAAACCATATGATCATCTCAATAAATGCAGAAAAAGCTTTTGACAAAATTCACCAACCATTTACGACAAAAAACACTCCAGAAAGTGGGCATAGAGGGAACCTACCTCAAAATAACAAAGGCCATGTACGATAAACTCACAGCAAACATCGTTCTCAATGGTGAAAAACTGAAAGCATTTTGTCTAAGATCAGGAACAAGACAAGGATGTCCACTCTCACCACTCTTACTCAACATAGTTTTGAAATACTAGCCATGACAATCAGAGAAGGTGGAGGAGGTGGGTCAAAAAGGATCTTGCTGTGATTTATGTCATAGAGTGTTGTGCCTATGTTTTCCTCTAAGAGTTTCAGAGTGTCTGGCCTTACATTTAGGTCTTTAATCCATTTTCAGTTTATTTTTGTTTATGGTGTTAGGGAGTGTTCTAATTTCATTCTTTCACATGTAGCTGTCCAGTTTTCCCAGCACCACTTATTGAAGAGGCTATCTCTTCTCCATTGTATATTCTTGCCTCCTTTATCAAAGATAAGGTGACCATATGTGTGTGGGTTTATCTCTGGGCTTTCTATCCTGTTCCATTAATCTATATTTCTGTTTTTGTGCCAGTACCAATACTGTCTTGATTACTGTAGCTTTGTAGTATAGTCTGAAACCCAGGAGCCTGATTCCTCCAGCTCCGTTTTCCATTCTCAATATTGCTTTGGCCATTCGGGGTCTTTTGTGTTTCCATAAAAATTGTGAAATTTTTTGTTCTAGTTCTGTGAAAATGCCATTGGTAATTTGATAGGGATTGCACTGAATCTGTAGATTGCTTTGGGTAGTATAGTCATTTTCACAATGTTGATTCTTCCAATCCAAGAACATGGTATATCTCTCCATCTATTCCTATCATCTTTAATTTCTTTCATCCGTGTCTTATAATTTTCTGCATATGGGTCTTTTGTCTCCTTAGGTAGGTTTATTCCTAGATATTTTATTCTTTTTGTTGCAGTGGTAAATGGGAGTGTTTTCTTGATTTCACTTTCAGATTTTTCATCATTAGTATATAGGAATGCCAGAGATATCATCTCACACCAGTCAGAATGGCCATCATCAAAAAATCTAGAAACAATAAATGCTGGAGAGGGTGTGGAGAAAAGGGAACACTCTTGCACTGCTGGTGGGAATGTGAATTGGTTCAGCCACTATGGAGAACAGTATGGAGGTTCCTTAAAAAACTACAAATAGAATTACCATATGACCCAGCAATCCCACTACTGGGCATATACCCTGAGAAAACCAAAATTCAAAAAGAGTCATGTACCAAAATGTTCATTGCAGCTCTATTTACAATAGCCCAGAGATGGAAACAACCTAAGTGTCCATCATCGGATGAATGGATAAAGAAGATGTGGCACATATATACAATGGAATATTATTCAGCCATAAAAAGAAATGAAATTGAGTTATTTGTAGTGAGTTGGATGGACCTAGAGTCTGTCATACAGAGTGAAGTAAGTCAGAAAGAGAAAAAAAAATACCATATGCTAACACATATATATGGAATGTCAAAAAAAAAAAAGTCATGCAGAACCTACGGTCAAGACGGGAATAAAGACGGAGACCTGCTAGAGAATGGACTTGAGGACATGGGGAGGGGGAAGGGTAAGCTGGGACAAAGTGCGAGAGTGGTAGTGTATATATGGACATATGTACACTACCAAATGTAAAATAGATAGCTAGTGGGAAGCAGTCACATAGCACAGGGAGATCAGCTTGATGCATTGTGACCAGCTAGAAGGGTAGGAATAGGGAGGGTGGGAGGGAGGGAGACGCAAGAGGGAAGAGATATGGGGATATATGTATTTGTATAACTGGTTCACTTTGTTATAAAGCAGAAACTAACACACCACTATAAAGCCATTATGCTGCAATAAAAATGTTAAAAAGAAAAAAAAAGAGTGAACTTAGACATTCGTTTTGTATGGAAGGAGCAGTGGCCAAAGCTTTATATATATCTTGATTCTAGGACATAGAAGATGGTTGAGTTTGTTGGTCATTGGTCCAAAAGGAACTAAATCATAATTTCTTGTTCAAATGTTTGGGGACAAAGCATGTAGATGAACATATGGGAGTAGACACAAAGGGTGCAGATCTGTAGATCTCATGGTAAGGTACAGCAAAAAAATTTGTGCTGTGGGGACACTAAACAATCAAATGGAAGAATATTTCTTTTATGTATGCCAGTTAGTGTCTTAGTTCGACCACTCTGGGCCGCTGCAATAAATTCATCCATACAACGGTTATGGTGACGGTGATAGAGGCTGTACATTTGTTTGAAAGAAGAGAACTCCATGTTCCAAGACTGCTCCATCTACTACTGCTGCTGAAGGACTTACATTCCAGCAGCAGAGACTGACATTTAACAGAAACTGATATTTAGCCCTCAGTATGGTAAGCCTTAAGGAGACTAGCCAGTTACTTGGTAGCAGATTGACTACATCTAACACCTTCCACCAGTGAGAGGACAGCAATTTATCATTACTGGAATTCACACCTTCTCTGAATATGGATAGACCTTCCCTGTTCACTGTACTTCCGACAAAATCATCAGCTGAATGTTCATAGGTTACATTATTTTGTGGAATATGGTCCTTCACATCATCAAATTAGACCTATTAAAGAGCAGAGGAGAAGTGACAGAGAAAGCAGAATGATAGGATCAATACAGAAATATTTCTACCATAAACTGCATCAGTCAGATATCAACATGTGAATAATGTCTTGTATGGTGGTCAGGGCTCTTTCTTCCAGCAGTAGTATATACATGGAATGAATCATTGATGTAAGGTGTTATGGTCCTATTAAGGATGCACCATATATGGTCTAAGACCCAAGTGATGGAAGGAAATTGTCTCCTTTTTCTCACAGAATTTATATTTCTAGTCCTCAAACTGTGCTGGGTAGAGGTACTGATTTCCAAGAGGAGGGCTGCTTACACTGAATACAGGGGAGAGGTACACTGAATTTGAAACTGAATATCATTTGGCATTTGGTCTAGAAGAAAAATAAAGTTAATATATTGGCAGGGTTGGATGACCCAGATAACTACAAAGTCTTCCTCTCTCTCTGTTTTTTTTCTTTCTCTCTCTATATATATTAAATTAGTCAATATAAACAAAGAAGCAAATAAATATATTTAAAAAATTGGAAACTATCTAAATTCTCTTCAATAGTTAATAAATCTGGTTCAATCTCTACGTTATGGCACATCTGAGATGAGAAATTCTAAATAGTTAGAAATTTTTAGACAATTGATCTACATTCGGTAATATGTTATATTACAAATAAAAAGCAAGAAGCATTTCAATCTCTGTAGAAAGTATAGGTTAAAAAGAATATATGCATTTATATATGTAGCTACATTTTAAAAAGTTGAAACAAGAAACTATACACAGTGGTTTTCCATTGTCCTGGAGTAGAGAAGCCCTATGCCCTGGAACCTGGGATCTGAGATGGATTGCAGACATACTTCTTGTTGTATAGTTACAATTTTTTTGAAATGCATGAGCTATGTTTTTCACTGAAACACATGACTCTTATTCTATATAAGAATAATCATTTAAAAAAATGAATTTGTCAAGCTAGGGGAAATATATTCAAGGAAAGATTTGTAATCCTGAGAAAAAATTTTAATTGAAAGAATTATCGAAAAGTTGAAGTGATAAGAGTTAGTATATTTTTCATGATATTTTTCAATCAATTAGAAAATGTGTAACAAGGTAGATGCTAAAACAAGGGAGAGGGAGAGATTAAATTTGGGAATGGAGAGGGAGTAGATGGTGTACACAGGAAGTGATGGACTATAACAGCAATTCATGAAAATACCCCTGAAATGAATTCATATCATTTCTGCTTTGGAACACAGATATGTGAGTGACCAGCAAGAGTTTAGTGAAGAATGTATAACTAAAATCTGGTGACCTTTTTCATGAAAAAAAAATAGGAGCAAAGAATTGCCAAATTCTACTGATTGTAGAGTGATCATGATGACATTTCACCAAGAACAGTGAAATCAAAACTGAACTTCTTCATGTATTATGTAAACCTGATATTCACTCTGTGTGACACTGTTTTTGTTTTGTTTTGCTGCTGCTGTTGTTGTTTTTTGCAATGCTGTCTTCACTCAGTTTTGAGGCCCTGGCTAAAGGCTAGTCAGCTTCTTGAGTAGCTAGCTGATTTAAGATCACACCCTGGCCTGTCCACATATTGATTTCCCATACATGGGGCCATTATGCACCAGTTTTATTCCCCCTGGGCCAAAACAAGGGATAAGCCCTATGTCCTGGAGCCCATTAGATTATTGAAGTTAGCCAATCCATAGGAGACCCACAAGACCTAGTTAACCCCACCTACTACTACACATAAGCTACTCTATACAGCTCCAGCTTGCTATTACCTTCTCCCCTGGGTGCAAGCCCCGGCAACCTTTACTTGTTCAGAGCTGTAAGTAACATAGAGAACCCTTTCATCTCTGTGAGTGTAATAGTCTTGTCTCCCACCATCAAAAGAATCTTTAAATATTATAAAACACTTTCACAAACCAGTCCTATTCAAAAATTAATAGGACTTTAGGCTGCTTTACCTTACTGGGTACCTCTTTAGAAGATCCCATATCATAAATATTTCTTCATGTCTTTACATATCTGAATTTAGGGATTTTCTAAAAGCTAAATTACCCCCACAAGAAAATCTTTTTATATTAAACATCAGAATTTTGATTTTCTCCTTAATGATACTTGTGAAATTTAATAACATATAATAAAATATACAAATGAGATTTACAGAAATATGTATCTGTATTACACACAGATTATAATTTAATTGTACATACCATATGGTTGTGTTTGTTAATATATAAAATATAATTATGTAATAATGCTAAATGTTTAATATAAATTCATGTATTGCATGGGACCTCCCTGGCTGTCCAGTGGTTAAGACTCTGCATTCCCAATACATGGGACATGGGTTCAATACCTGGTCAGGGAACTAAGATTCTGCATGCCACACGGTGTGGCAAAAAAAAAAAAAAAATTCGTGTATTGTAATTTAATATCATTTAATTTAATTGCTTGTTAAAAAGAAAAAACACCATTACATTAGAGTAAAATTTTTTCCTTAAAAAAATCTTTTAATTTTCATTTCTAATGTGTTGTTTTTTTAACTACTTATAAAAGTGAATTGTTTTCATCCCTTCTGAGTGAAGATTCAGAAAAGAATATTTTTTTATTATGAGAGACATGTTTGAAAGAAAATGCTGACATTTTACGTTTCATATTAAGCTTTCTCCATACCACTTTTTTCATAGAAGTGAACCATTATTTGGTAAAACTATCATAACCTTGTAGTGTGAAATCCAGATATTTGCAGTAGGTGACAATATTGAGACATTCTAAACAAAAGAATAAAAATATATGGGTTATCTATTATAATCATGAAAATCACTGAAGTTTTGCAATACTTTGCCAGGTACAGTATTTATATTTACACCATAGCTGTGCATATCTTTAAATTATTTTTTAAGTAACAAGAATAATAATGCTACCATGTAGCTACTATGCATAAAAGTGTGTTATTTTCTTTATAATACACTATGTTGTCTTCAAAACAAGTTCATAAGGCAAATATTAGTTTCCCTATTGCTGTACTTGATAAATATTTAGAAAAAGGAGTAGACCTTTAGACATCTAGAAAGGTTCACTAAATTTACAGGCTATTCATAAATGTGATAACGAAAATAAAGGAGCAACCAAAAGTTATTTAAAAAGATCCTGTACTCATGTGTATTTCCCAGCCTCCCTTAAAATTAGATTTGCCATGTGACTGGGTCTCTGCCAGTGCCAGTTGGGCAGAAGAATGTAAGCATCTTTCCTTCCTGGCCCTTCAATCACCTTATGTCTTCCCTCCCCAGACACAGTGGCTTTGAAATCTACAAGTTCCCAACAGCTGGTAGCTCAAAAAAGGAGGACAACCAACCTTATATGGGTGAGAAAATACATTTATTTTATTAAATCACAGAAAATGCAACGTTTTATTACACAGCATAGCATTTTCTATCCTGACTAAACTATAACAATAATAATAGTTGTTGAACAGGGACTGTTTAATATATGTGAGGCCTTGTGCTAGGAGCTACCGTCTCCATCCTCTTGCTGTTCTTACCTCAAACCACCCAATGGGAACTTTCTTTAAATATCACCTTCCAGAAGTGCCCTGAAAAAAGTTCCTATCATGTTCTGCCTCTCTTTATTTTCTTCTTTTCACAATGAGAGTGACTTAACTAATGGTAGATAATTCCTTTTGAGTTAATTTTGTGTATAGTGTATGAGAAGGATGGGTGAAGTTTTGCCCTATGAATATCTAGCTTTGTTTCCAGTACTGATTATTGAAAAAACGTTTCCTTTCATCTATGAATTGCCTTAGAACATTTGTGGAAAATCATTTGACTATACATTCCGGTTCTATTTCTGGAATAGCTATTCAGTTCTATTAATCAATAATGTCTGTAATTATGCCAATATCACATTGTGTGTATTAAAGTAATTACACTAATTGTAGAATGAAATAGTGTAAATCTTCTTAGTTATTTTAAAAAATGATTCAGCTATTCAACCTCATTTATATTTTCATTAAAATATTATCTGTAGCCTGGGTATTTTTCCAAAATGCCACTGGTATTCTTTTTTTGAATTGTACTTAATCTGTAGATCAATTTGGGGAGAGTTGATATCTTCACAATTTTGGGTCTTCCAACTCAAGAATATGGTCTGTTTCTCTATTTATTTAGAAGATTTTTTATCTCAGTGATGTATTATGATTTTCAATGTACAGGTTTTCAGTGTATTTTTAAATTTTTTTCATATGTGTGTGATGTTTTTGATGCTGTTGTAAATTGATTTTTCAATTTTATTTTCCAATTTTTATTGCTTTATGAAACATCTATTGATTTTTGTATATTTACTTTGTATTCTAATATCTTGATAAAATTTTTATTAGTTTCCCCAATTTCTATATGTCTTGTGAGCAGTGCAACTGACTGTACTTTTTTGCAGGACTATCTTTTCAAGGTTGGTTGCATAGAGAAGAGCCTGGGAGGATAGAGATAGTGTCTGCCTCCAGAACAGAGCTGAATCATGCTTACTGCTCACTATAAAAGATTTGAGTTTCTTAACTCCGCATTCCTCTCCTTGACCTCAGTTTGCTGCATATGCAAACATCCGTCAGGAATAGCTGGATAGCCCAGCTATATCCTCCCTCTATTCTCACATCTGCTGCTTTCTTAGGGGTAGAGTTAAACTCTTCCTATCCTAAAGGAGATTAAAAGTCATATGTATCTCGTCCAGTGATCTGAGAAACTTCAAGTATGCGAGAGATCCAGATTATTATTAGTCTGTTGATACAGGTACCCAAGTTACCATTTTATGCAGACCCACGGAAGACGGGTCCACCCAAAGTCTGCTGATGAAATCTGAGTAAAGTTCACAAAGAGGAAATAAGTTAAAGTGACCTTGTGTTTGGAGTCCGTTGGGCAAATCAATGACTTTTTGTGGCTTCCATGTTTAAATGTATATTAGTAATTGATTTATTAAATAATTGTACTTCCACATGCCATGAGGGTCAGAGGTAATTCTATCAGGCAGAGTCCCATGTAGAGAAGTGCTAAGGGAAGTCTTCCACAGCAGTATCTTAACTCCTAAACTCCTCTGCTGTTTATCACTAGGAGGTGGGCAGGATTTAAAACAAGTTTTTACCCTCTGATGTTCAAAGCTTTGGTGGTTGTTTTGTTTCAAAACAAAATCCTCAGTTTCAAAGTCCCCGACTGAGACATTACCACATTTCTTCCAGGAGGGTGGATGATAAATTCTAACAAAATTCAGGGTTGTATTTATGAAATAAAGTTTCTTGAGCCTATTCACAAGATTCAATCCCACTGGCATGCATAGGAAAACTGTTTTCAGCCTCATAAAATCAAAATTAGATCTAACAGTGTTTTGGACTTTTGAGGTATTGAGGACAGTATGTATTCTTCTTCTGTTGGTTTTGTGTCTCTGGAGAACACTGACTAATGCACACCCAATACGTTGTTCCAGAATTCCATTCTTGCAAAGAAAGTAGGTCTTAGTTATGGAGAAGGATCTGGGCATGTTTTACAATAGTTACTTCTCCCCTTCCTCTGCCAGATTCATGAGGAAATGTTTCACAGATTCTCATAATAAGAATGTGGTAAAATTCTTAGAAAGAATACCCATAAAAGAGCGAGACCTCCAACAGAAGCAGCCTTCGGGAGTTTTCACTTTCATACCAGTTCATACTCAGTCTCCAGGAATTTATCAATATCAGAAATTTATCAAGCATTTCAGTGTTCATGCTAGTTTATGGCACCAGGAGCTTCTATTCCAGGTAAACAGGTGTTGCCTGCTTTAACACTGTGGGTGCTTCTTTCTCTTCAGATTTCAGCATAGCAGTTTGTCCTGTGACTTCATTTCTCTAATGGGTCCGAGAAAGATTGTTGATTTTTAATTTGTCCAGCTTCTTGTGAGGACAGGAGGGATGACTTCCAAGCCCTTTTGGTGTTGTAGCTGAAACCAGCAGCCCTCAGCGAAGGTTTTATTATAGACATCATATTTTACAATTAGAAATTCTATATTTACCTCTTTTTAAAAATAGGTTCTTTTTCTCTGCTAATATTCTTATCTTTTCATTCATTCTAAGGGTATTTTTCTTTACTTCATTGTGCATAGATATAATAGCGGCTTTCAAGTCCTTGCCTAATGTTGCCAACACCTGGATTATCTCTGTTATGTTTTCCCTGGTTCTGCATGGGTCAGATTGTTTTACATTGTGTGCTGGACTTTGTGATGTTAGATATTGTAGACTGTGGATTTTGTTGTATTCTCCCAGAGAGTGGTAATAATTTTGTTGTGTGGGAAATTAAATTGGAAAGGTAAAAATTGCAAACTCTTTCTCATTTGTGGTGGATGGCAGTTCAAATCTCAGTTCAATTCTTTGAGCTTTAGCTTGGCAGCATGAATGCTATAAATAAGAGGTTCAGAGTTTAGCCAGTGAATTGGCAAAATTTAAACAGAAAAATTAGAGCTCTCTCTTTCTGGGATTCCTTTCTCAGATTTCTGCTGCAGGGGTTAACCCTTGCTCTGTCATCTGAGTTTTTTATTTCTTTTTTTTTTTTTTTTGCTGTACGCAGGCCTCTCACTCTTGTGGCCTCTCCCATTGCGGAGCACAGGCTCCGGACGCGCAGGCTCAGCGGCCATGGCTCA
>NW_021700826.1:0-4850 GCF_005190385.1 Monodon monoceros
GAATCAGGCTCCCTGACTTCAGACTATACTACAAAGCTACAGTAATCAAGACAGTATAGTACTGGCACAAAAACCAAAAGATAGATCAATGGAACAGGATAGAAAGCCCAGAGATAAACCCACGCACATATGGTCACCTTATCTTTGATAAAGGAGGCAGGAATGTACAGTGGAGAAAGGACAGCCTCTTCAATAAGTGGTGCTGGGGAAACTGGACAGGTACATGTAAAAGCATGAGATTAGATCACTCCCTAACACCATACACAAAAATAAGCTCAAAATGGATTAAAGACCTAAATGTAAGGCCAGACACTATCAAACTCTTAGAGGAAAACATAGGCAGAACACTCCATGACATAAATCACAGCAAGATCCTTTTTGACATACCTCCTAGAGAAATGGAAATAAAAACAAAAATAAACAAATGGGACCTAATGAAACTTAAAAGCTTTTGCATAGCAAAGGAAACCATAAACAAGACCAAAAGACAACCCTCAGAATGGGAGAAAATATTTGCAATGAAGCAACTGACAAAGGATTAATCTCCAAAATTTATAAGCAGCTCATGCAGCTCAATAACAAAAAAAACAAACAACTCAATCCAAAAATGGGCGGAAGACCTAAATAGCCATTTCTTCAAAGAAGTTATACAGACTGCCAACAAACACGTGAAAGAATGCTCAACATCATTAATCATTAGAGAAATGCAAATCAAAACTACAATGAGATCATCTCACACCAATCAGAATGGCCATCATCAAAATATCTAGAAACAACAAATGCTGGAGAGGGTGTAGAGAAAAGGGAACACTCTTGCACTGCTGTTGTGAATGTGAATTGGTACAGCCACTATAAAGAACAGTATGGAGGTTCCTTAAAAGACTACAAATAAAACTACCATATGACCCAGCAATCACACTACTGGGCGTATACCCTGAGAAAACCATAATTCAAAAAGAGTCATGTACCAAAATATTCATTGCAGCTCTATTTACAATAGCCCAGAGATGGAAACAACCTAAGTGTCCATCATCAGATGAATGGATAAAGAAGATGTGGCACATACATACAATAGAATATTACTCAGCCCTAAAAAGAAATGAAATTGAGCTATTTGTAATGAGGTGGATAGACCTAGAGTCTATACAGAGTGAAGTAAGTCAGAAAGAGAAAGACAAATACCGTATGCTAACACATATATATGGAATTTAAGAAAAAAAGTCATGAAAAACCTAGTGGTAAGACAGGAATAAAGACACAGACCTACTAGAGAATGGACTTGAGGATATGGGGAGGGGGAAGGGTAAGCTGTGACAAAGCGATAGAGAGGCATGGACATATATACACTACCAAACGTAAGGTAGATAGCTAGTGGGAAGCACCCGCATAGCACAAGGAGATCAGCTCGGTGCTGTGACCTCCTGGAGGGGTGGGATAGGGAGGTTGGGAGGGAGGGAGACGCAGGACGGAAGAGATGTGGGAACATATGTATATGTATAACTGATTCACTTTGTTATAAAGCAGAAACTAACAGACCATTGTAAAGCAATTATACTACAATAAAGATGTAAAAAAATAAATAAATAAAAGCAACAAGGAAAAAGCAACAGATAACATACCAGGGAATTCCTATAAGGTTATCAGCTGATTTTTCAGCAGGAACTCTGAAAGCCAGAAGGGAGTGGCAAGGTATATTTAAAGTGATGAAAGGGAAGAACATACAACCAAGAATACTCTACCTAGCAAGGCTCTCTTTAAGATTTGATGGAAAGATAAAAAGATTTACAGACAAGGAAAAGCTAAAAGAATTCAGCACCACCAGACCAGCTTTGCAACAAATGCTAAAGGAACTTCTCTAGGAGGAAAAGAAAAGGCCACCTCTAGAAACAAGAAAATTACGAATGGAAAAGCTCATCTGTAAAGGTAAACATACAGTAAATGTAGGGAATCAACCACACACAAATATGATATCAAAACGAGTAATCATGAGAAGACGAGAGTACAAATGCAGGAAATTGGAAATGCATTTGAAATTAAAAGATGAGCAAATTGAAACAATCTTATTTATATACAGACTGCTATATCAAAACCTCATGATAACTGAAAACTGAAAATCTACAATAGATACACATAAAAAAGAAAAAGGAATCCAAACACAACACTAAAGTTAGTCATCAAATCACAAGAGAATAGAACAAAAGAGGAAGGGGAGAAAAAAGACCTACAAAAACAAATCCAAAACAATTAAAAAAATGGCAATAAGAAGATACATATTGATAATTACCTTAAATGTAAATAGATTAAATCCTTCAACCAAAATACATAGACTGACTGAATGGATACAAAAAATAAAGACCCGTATATATGCTGTCTACAAGAGACCCACATCAGTGATAGCAACACATACAGACTGAAAATGAGGGGATGGGAAAAGCTATTCCATGCAAATGGAAATCAAAAGAAAGCTGGAGTAGCAATAGTCATATCAGACAAAATAAACTTTAAAATAAAGACTGTTACAAGAGACAAAGAAGGAGACTATATAATGATCAAGGGATTAATCCAAGGAGAATATATAGCAATTGTAAATATATATGCACCCATCATAGGAGCACCTCAATATATAAGGCAAATATTAACAGCCATAAAAAGAAATTGACAGTAACACAATAAGAGTGGGGGACTTTAACACCCCACTTTCATCAATGGACAGATCATCCAGACAGAAATTCAATAAGGAAACATAGGCCTTAAATGACACATTAGACCAGAGGGACTTAATTTATATTTATAGAGCATTCCATCAGAAGAAGCAGAACACAAGTTCTTCTCAAGTGCACACGGAATATTCTCCAGGATTGATCACATGCTGGGCCACAAAATGAGCCTCAGCAAATTGAAATCATATCAAGCATCTTTTCCAACAACAATGCTATGGGATTAGAAAGCAACTACAAGAAAAAATCTGTAAAAAAACACAAACACGAGGAGGCTAAATATCTTGCTACTAAACAACCAATGGATCTCTGAAGAAATCAAAGAGGAAATAAAAAAATAACTAGAGACAAAGGAAAACAAAACGCGATGATCCAAAACCTATGGGACACAGCAAAAAAAAGTTCTAAGAGTAAACTTTATAGCAATACAATCTTACATCAGGAAACAAGAAAAATCTCAAATAAACAACCTAACTTTACAGTGAAAGCAACTAGAGAAAGAAGAACAAACAAAATCCAATGTTAGTAGAAAGAAAGAAATCATAAAGATCAAAGAAGAAATAAATGAAATAGAGACAAAAAGTAGAAAAGATCAATGAAAATAAAAGCTGGTTCTTTGAAAAGGTAACCCAAATTGATAAACCTTTAGCCAGACTCATCAAGAAAAAAATGGAGAGGGCTCAAATCAATAAAATTAAAAATGAAAAAGGAGAAGTTACAACTGACACAACTGAAATACAAAGGATCATTAGAGACTACTGCAAGCAACTCTATGTCAATAAAATGGACAACCTAGAAAAAATGGACAAATTCTTAGAAAGGTACAACCTTCCAAGACTGAACCAGGAAGAAATAGAAAATATGAACAGCCCAGTCACAAGTACTGAAATTGAAACAGTGATTAAGAAACTTCCAACAAACAAAAATCCAGGACCAGATGGCTTCACAGGTGAATTCTATCAAATATTTAGAGAAAACACCTACCCTTCTGAAACTCTTCCAAAAAATTGAAGAGTAATGAGCACTCTTAAACAGATTCTATGAGGCCACCATCACTGTGGTACAAAAACCAGACAAAGATACCACCAAAAAACCCGGAAATTACAGGCCAATATCACTGATGAACATAGACTCAAAAATCCTCAACAAAATACTGGCAAACCAAATCTAACAATACATTAAAAGGATAATACACCACGAACAAGTGGGATTTATCCCAGGGATGCAAGGAGTTTTCAATATCCACAAATCAGTCACTATGATACACCACATTAACAAATGAAGAATAAAAACCACATATGATGATCTCAATAGATGGAAAAAAACACTTTTGACAAAATTTAATACCCATTTATGATACAAACTCTCCAGAAAGTGGGCACAGAGGGAACATACCTCAAAATAATAAAGGCCATATATGACAAAGCTACAGCTAACATCATACTCAACTGTGAAAAGCTGAAAGCATTTCCTTTAAGATCAAGAACAAGACAAGGATGTCCACTCTTGCCACTTTTATTCAACATAGTTATGGAAGTCCTAGCCAGAGCAGTCAGAGACAAAAAAAGAAATAAAAGGAATCCAAATTGGAAAAGAAGAAATAAAACCATCACTGTTTGCAGATGATATGATACTATACACAGAAAATCCTAAAGGTGCTACAAGAAAATTAACAGAGCTCATCAATGAATTTTGTAAAGTTTTAGGATACAAAATTAATACGCAGTAATCTGTTGCATTCCTATGCACTAACAATGAAAGATCTGAAAGAGAAATTCAAGAAACAATCCCATTTACTATTGCATTGAAAAGAATAAAATACCTAGGAATAAACCTACATAAGGAGGCAAAATACCTGTACTCTGTAAACTATAAGATGCTGATGAAAAAAATTGAAGATGACACAAACAGATAAAAAGATGTACCATGTTCTTAGATTGCAAGAATCAATATTGTCAAAATGACTATATTACCCAAGACAATCTACAGATTCAATGCAATCCCTATCCAATTACCAATGTCATTTTTCACAGAATTAGAACAAAAAATTTTACAATGTATGGAAACACAAAAGACCCCGAATAGCCAAAACAATCTTGAGAAAGTAAAACGGAGCTGGACGAATCAGGCTCC
>NW_021700827.1:0-2524 GCF_005190385.1 Monodon monoceros
TTTTTTTGCTATTGAGCTGCAGGAGCTGTTTGAATATTTTGGAGATTAATCCTTTGTCCATCAATTCCTTTGCAAATATTTTCTCTCATTCTGAGGGTTGCCTTTTCATATTGTTTATGGTTTCCTTTGCTGTGCTAAAGCTTTGAAGTTTCATTAGGTCCCATTTGTTTATTTTTGTTTTTATTTCCATTACTCTAGGGGGTGGGTCAGTAAAGATCTTGCTGTGATTTATGTCAAACAGTGTTCTTCCTATGCTTTCCTCTAATAATTTTATAGTGTCAGGCCTTACATTTAGGTCTTTAATCCATTTTGAGTTTACTTTTTTGTATGGTGTTAGGGAGTGTTCTAATTTCATTCTTTTACCTGTAGCTATCCAGTATTCCCAGTGCCACTTGTTGAAGAGAGACTGCCTTTTCTCCATTGTATATACTTGCAACCTTGTCACAGATTAGTTGACCATAGGTGCATGGGTTTGCCTCTGGGCTTTCTATCCTGTTCCTTTGATCTATATTTCTGTTTTTGTGCCATTACCATATTGTCTTGATTACTGTAGCTTTGTAGTATAGTCTGAAGTCAGGGAGTCTGATTCCTCCAGCTCTCTTTTTTGTTTGATTGTTTGTCTTTTTCTCAAGATTGCTTTGGCTCTTCAGGGTCATTTGTGTCTCCATACAAATTTTAAGATTTTTTGTTCTAGTTCTGTGAAAAATGCCATTGGTTATTTGATAGGGATTGCACTGTATCTGTAGATTGCTTTGGGTAGGATAGGCATTTCCACAATATTGATTCTTCCAATCCAAGAACATCGTATATCTCTCCATCTGTTTGTGTCACCTTTGATTTCTTTCATCAATGTCTTATAATTTTCTGAGTACAGTTCTTTAACCTCCTTAGGTAGGTTTATTCCTAAGTATTTTATTATTTTTCTTGCAATGGTAAATGGGATACTTTCCTTAATTTCTCTATCTGATCTTTCGTTGTTAGTGTATAGGAATGCAGGAGGTTTCTGTGCATTAATTTCGTATCCTGCAACATTACCAAATTCATTGAATAGCTCTGGTAGGTTTCTGGTGGCATCTTTAGGATTTCCTATGTATAGTATCATGTCATCTGCAAACAGTGACAGTTTTACTTCTTCTTTTCCAATTTGTATTCCTCTTATTTGTTTTTCTTCTCTGATTGCCATGGTACGGACTTCCAAAACTACGTTGAATACTAGTGGCAACAGTGGACATCCTTGTCTTGTTCCTGATCTTAGAGGAAATGCTTTCATGTTTTCCACCATTGACAATGATGTTTGCTGTGGGTTTGTAATATATGGCCTTAATTAGGTTGATGTAGGTTCCCACTAGGCCCACATTCTAGAGAGTTTTTATAATAAATGTGTGTTGAATTTTGTCAAAAGCTTTTTCTGCATCCATTGAGATGATCATATGGTTTTTATTCTTCAGTTTGTTAATATGGTGTATCACATTGATTGATTTGCATATACTGAAGAATCCTTGCAACCCTGGGATAAATCCCACTTGATCATGGTGTATGATGACTTTTAACGTGTTGTTGGATTCTGTTTGCTAGTATCTTGTTGAGGATTTTTGCATCTCTATTCATCAGTGATATTGGTCTGTAATTTTCTTTTTTTTTGTAATATCTTTGTCTGGTCTTGGTATCAGGGTGAAGGTGGCCTCTTAGAATGAGTTTGGAGTGTTCCTTCCTCTGCAATTTTTTGGAAGAATTTGAGAATGAGGGGTGTTAGCTCTTCTCTAAATGTTTGGTAGAATTCGCCTGTGAAGCCCTCCGGTCCAGGACTTCTGTTTGTTGGAATTATTTTTTTAACATCTTTACTGGAGTATAATTGCTTTACAATGGTGTGTTATTTCTGCTGTATAACAAAGTGAATCAGCTATACATATACATATATCCCCATATCTCCTCCCTCTTGCTTCTCCCTCCCACCCTCCTTATCTCACCCTTCTAGGTGGACACAAAGCACTGAGCTGATCTCCCTGTGCTAGGTGACTGCTTCCCACGACCTATCTATTTTACATTTGGTAGTGTATGTGTGTCCATGCCACTCTCTCACTTCATACCAGCTTGCACTTCCCCCTCCCCATGTCCTCAAGTCCATTCTCTACGCCTGCATCTTTATGCCTGTCCTGCCCCTAGGTTCTTCAGAACCATTTTTTTTCTTTTGAGATTCCATATATATGTGTTAGCATATGGTATTTGCTTTTCTCTTTCTGACTTACTTCACTCTGTATGACAGTCTCTAGGTCCATCCACCTCATTACAAATAACTCACTTTTGTTTCTTTTTATGGCTGAGTAATATTCCATTGTATATATGTGCCACATTTTCTTTATAGTTTCAATTTCAGTACTTTTGATTGGTGTGTTCATATTTTCTATTTCTTCATGGTTCAGTCTTGGAAGGTTATACCTTTCTAAGAATTTATCCATTTCTTCCAGGTTGTCCATTTTATTGGCATAGAGTTGCTTGTAGTTGTCTCCTAGGATGCTTTGTATTT
>NW_021700828.1:0-6885 GCF_005190385.1 Monodon monoceros
GGGGAGTGTTCCTCCCTCTGCTATATTTTGGAAGAGTTTGAGAAGGAAAGGTGTTAGCTCTTCTGTAATTGTTTGATAGAATTTGCCTGTGAAGCTATCTGGTCCTGAGCTTTTGTTTGTTGGAAGATTTTTAATCACAGTCTCAATTTCAGTGCTTGTGATTGATCTGTTTATATTTTCTATTTCTTCCTGGTTCAGTCCCGGAAGGTTGTGCTTTTCTAAGAATTTGTCCATTTCTTCCAGGTTGTTCATTTTATTGGCATAGAGTTGCTTGTAGTAGTCTCTCATGATCCCCTTGTATTTCTCCAGTGTCAGTTATAACTTCTCCTTTTTCATTTCTAATTCTATTGATTTGAATCTTCTCCCTTTTTTCCTTGATGAGTGTGGCTTATCAATTTTGTTTCTCTTCTCAAAGAACCAGCTTCTAGTTTTATTGATCTTTGCTATTGTTTCCTTCATTCCTTTTTCATTTTTTTCTGATCTGATCTTTATGATTTCTTTCCTTCTGCTAATTTTGGAGTTTTTTTGTTCTTCTTTCTCTAATTGCTTTAGGTGTAAGGTTAGGTTGTCTATTTGAGATGTTTCTTGTTTCTTGAGGTAGGATTGTATTGTTATAAGCTTCCCCCTTAGAACTGCTTTTGCTGCATCCCATAGGTTTTGGGTCATTGTGTTTTCCTTGTCATTTTTTTTAGGTATTTTTTGATTTCCTCTTTGATTTCTTCAGTTATCTCTTGGTTATTCAGTAGTGTATTGTTTAGCCTCCATGTGTTTGTATTTTTTACAGATATTTTCCTGTAATTGATATCTAGTCTCATAGTGTTGTGGTCAGAGAAGATACTTGATACAATTTCAATATTCTTAAATTTACCAAGACTTGATTTGTGACCCAAGATATGATCTATCCTGGAGAATGTTCCATGAGTTCTTGAGAAGAAAGTGAATTCTGTTGTTTTTGGATGGAATGTCGTATAAATATCAATTAAGTCCATCTTGTTAAATGTGTCATTTAAAGCTTTTGATTCCTTATTTATTTTCATTTTGGATAATCTGTTCATTGGTGAAAGTGCGGTGTTAAAGTCCCCTAGTATGATTGTGTTACTGTTGATTTCCTCTTTTATGGCTGTTAGCATTTGCCTTATGTATTGAGGTGCTCCTATGTTGCGGGTATAAATATTTACAATTGTTATAACTTCTTCTTGGATTGATCCCTTTGATCATTATGTAGTGTCCTTTTTTGTCTCTTGTCTTTATTTTAAAGTCCATTTTGTCTGATATGAGTATTGCTACTCCAGCTTTCTTTTGATTTCCATGTGCATGGATTATCTTTTTCCATCCCCTCACTTTCAGTCTGTATGTGTCCCTAGGTCTGAAGGAGGTCTCTTGTAGACAGCATATATACCTGTCTTCTTTTTGTATCCATTCAGCCAGTCTGTGTCTTTAGGCTGAAGCATTTAATCCATTTACATTTAAGGTAATTATCGATATGTATGTTCCTGTGACCATTTTCTTAACTGTTTTGTGTTTGTAGGTGTTTTCCTTCTCTTGTGTTTCCTGCCTAGAGAAGCTTCTTTACCATTTGTTGTAAATCTGGTTTGGTGGTGCTGAATTCTCTTAACTTTTGCTTGTCTGTAAAGGTTTTAATTTCTCCATTGAATCTGAATGAGATCCTTGCTGGGTAGAGTAATCTTGGTTGTAGGTTTTTCCCTTTCATCACTTTAAACATGTCCTGCCACTCCCTTCTGGCTTGCAGAGTTTCTGCCAAAAGATCAGCTGTCAATCTTGTGGGGATTCCCTTGTATGTTATTTGTTGCTTTTCCCTTGCTGCTTTTAATATTTTTTCTTTGTATTTAATTTTTGATAGTTTGATTAATATGTATCTTGGCGTTTATTCCTTGGATTTATCCTGTATGGGACTCTCTGTGCTTCCTGGACTTGTTTGACTATTTCCTTTCCCATGTTAGGGAAGTTTCCAACTGTAATCTCTAAATATTTTGTCAGTCTCTTTCTTTTTCTGTTCTTCTGGGACCACTATAATTTGAATGTTGGTGCATTTAATGTTGTCCTAGAGATCTCTGAGACTGTCCCCAATTCTTTTCATTGTTTTTTCTTTATTCTGCTCTGTGGTAGTTATTTCCACTATTTTATCTTCCAGGTCACTGATCCGTTCTTCTGCCTCAGTTTTTCTGCTATTGATTCCTTCTAGAGAATTTTAAATTTTATTTATTACGTTGTTTATCATTGTTCGTTTGCTCTTTAGTTCTTCTAGTTTCTTGTTAAACGTTTCTTGTATTTTCTCCATTCTATTTCGAAGATTTTGGATCATCTTTGCTAGCATTAGTCTGAATTCTTTTTCAGGTAGACTGCTTATTTCCTCTTCATTGTTTGGTCTGGTGGGTTTTTACCTTGCTCCTTCATCTGCTGTGTGTTTTTCTGTCTTCTCATTTTGCTTAACATACTGTGTTTGGCATCTCCTTTTTGCAGGCTGCAGGTTCGTAGTTCCGGTTGTTTTTTGTGTGTGCCCCCAGTGGCTAAAGTTTGTTCAATGGGTTGTGTAGGCTTCCTGGTGGAGGGGACTGGTGCCTGTGTCCTGGTGTATGAGGCTGGATTTTGCCTTTCTGGTGGGCAGGACCGCGTCCAGTGGTGAGTTTTGGGGTGTCTGTGACCTTATTATGATTTTTAGGCAGACTCTCTGCTAATGGGTGGGGTTATATTTCTGTCTTGCTAGTTGTTTGGCATAGGGTGTCCAGCACTGTAGCTTGCTGGTTGTTGAGTGGATCTGGGTCTTAGTGTTGAGATGGAGATATCTGGGTGAGCTTTCGCCATTTGATATTACGTGGAGTGGGGAGGTCTCTGGTGGACCAATGTCCTGAACTTGGCTTTCCCACGTCAGAGGCACAGGCCTGACACCCAACCGGAGCACCAAGACCGTGTCAGCCACATGGCTCAGAAAAAAAGGGAGAAAAAAAGAGAGAATGAAAGAAAGAAAAGAAATAGAAAGAGTTATTAAAATAAAATATATTAAATATAGAAAAATGTGATTTAAAAAAAAAAGAAGAAAGAAAGAAGAAAGCAACCAAACCAAAACACAAATCCACCAAGGATAACAAGCTCTAAAAAGTATTAAAAAAAAAAAAACAAGAAAAAAAGTGGACAGGCTGTACTCCAGGACAAATGTTAAAAGCAAAGCTATACAAAGTCACCCAAAGAAGCATACACATACACACTCACAAAAAGAGAAAAAGGAAAAAAAAATCAATATATATAAAGAAAAGAGAGCAGCCAAATCAATAAGCACATCTACCAATGATAATAAACCCTAAATACTAAACTAAGATAAACATAAAACCAGAAACCAGCCAGTTGCATACAGCAAACCCCAAGTCTACAGTTGCTCCCAAAGTCCACTGTCTCAATTTTGGGATGATTTGTCGTCTTTTCAGGTATTCCACGGATGCAAGGTACATCAAGTTGATTGTGGAGATTTAATTCCCTGCTCCTGAGGCTGCTGGCAGAAATTTCCCTTTCTCTTCTTTCTTCGCACAGCTCCCGGGGTTCAGCTTTGGGTTGGGCCCCGCCCCTGCGTGTAGGTCGTGTGAGGGCGTCTGTTCTTCGTTCAGACAGGACCGGGTTAAAGGAGCAGCTGATTCAGGGGCTGTGGCTCACTCAGGCCGGGGGGAGGGAGGGATTCGGATGTGGGGCGAGCCTGCGGCGGCAGAGGCTGGCGTGATGTTGCAACAGCCTGAAGTGCGCCGTGTGTTCTCCAGGGGAAGTTGTCCCTGGATCACGGGACCCCCCTGCACAGGCGCCCAGGAGGGGAGGTGTGGATAGTGACCTGTGCTCGCAGACAGGCTTCTTGGTGGCGGCAGCAGCAGCCTTAGCTTCTCATGCCCGTCTCTGGGGTCCGTGCTGATAGCCGCGGCTCGCGCCCGTCTATGGAGCTCCTTTAAGCGGCACTCTTAATCCCCTCTCCTCGTGCACCAGGAAACAAAGAGGGAAGAAAAAGTCTCTTGTCTCTTCAGCAGTTCCAGACTTTTTCCTGGACTCCCTCCCAGCTAGCCGTGGTGCACTAACCCCTTCAGGCTGTGTTCACGCAGCCAACCCCAGTCCTCTCCCTGGTATCTGACCTCCAAATCCGGAGCCTCAGCTCCCAACCCCCGCCCTCCCCAGTGGGTGAGCAGACAAGCCTCTCGGGCTGGTGAATGCCGGTTGGCACCGATCCTCAGTGCGGGAATCTCTCCGCTTTGCCCTCCGCACCCCTGTTGCTGTGCTCTCCTCCGCGGCTCCGAAGCTTCCTCCCTCCGCAACCTGCAGTCTCCGCCTGAGAAGGGGCTTCCTAGTGTGTGGGAACCTTTCCTCCTTCACAGCTCCCTCCCACTGGTGCAGGTGCCATCCCTATTCTTTTTTTTTTTTTTCATTTTAACATCTTTATTGGAGTATAATTGCTTTACAGTGGTATGTTAGCTTCAGCTTCACAACAAAATGAATCAGTTATATATATACATATGTTCCCATATCTCTTCCCGCTTGCGTCTCCCTCCCTCCCACCCTCCCTATCCCACCCCTCCAGGCGGTCACAAAGCACTGAGCTGATCTCTCTGTGCTATGTGGCTGCTTCCCACTAGCTATCTACCTTACGTTTGGTAGTGTATATATGTCCATGCCTCTCTCTCGCTTTGTCACAGTTTACCCTTCCCCCTCCCCATAGCCTCAAGTCCATTCTCTAGTAAGTCTGTGTCTTTATTCCTGTTTCACCCGTAGGTTTTTCATGACATTTTTTTTCTTAAATTCCATATATACGTGTTAGCATACGGTATTTGTCTCTCTCTTTCTGACTTACTTCACTCTGTATGACAGACTCTAGGTCTATCCACCTCATTACAAATAGCTCAATTTCGTTTCTTTTTATGGCTGAGTAATATTCCATTGTATATACGTGCCACATCTTCTTTATCCTTTCATCCGATGATGGACACTTGGGTTGTTTCCATCTCTGGGCTATTGTAAATAAAGCTGCAATGAACATTTTGGTACATGACTCTTTTTGAATTATGGTTTTATCAGGGTATATGCCCAGTAGTGGGATTGCTGGGTCATATGGTAGTTCTATTTGTAGTTTTTTAAGGAACCTCCATACTGTTCTCCATAGTGGCTGTATCAATTTACATTCCCACCAACAGTGTAAGAGGGTTCCCTTTTCTCCACACCCTCTCCAGCATTTATTGTTTCTAGATTTTTTGATGATGGCCATTCTGACTGGTGTGAGATGATATCTCACTGTAGTTTTGATTTGCATTTCTCTAATGATTAGTGATGTTGAGCATTCTTTCATGTGTTTTTTTGGCAGTCTGTATATCTTCTTTGGAGAAATGTCTATTTAGGTCTTCTGCCCATTTTTGGATTGGGTTGTTTGTTTTTTGTTATTAAGCTGCATGAGCTGCTTATAAATTTTGGAGATTAATCCTTTGTCAGTTGCTTCATTTGCAAATATTTTCTCCCATTATGAGGGTTGTCTTTTGGTCTTGTTTATGGTTTCCTTTGCTGCGCAAAAGCTTTTAAGTTTCATTAGGTCCCATTTGTTTATTTTTGTTTTTATTTCCATTTCTCTAGGAGGTGGGTCAAAAAGGATCTTGCTGTGATTTATGTCATAGAGTGTCCTGCCTATGTTTTCCTCTAAGAGTTTGATAGTTTATGGCCTTACCTTTAGGTCCTTAATCCATTTTGAGCTTATTTTTGTGTATGGTGTTAGGGAGTGATCTAATCTCATACTTTTACATGTAGCTGTCCAGTTTTCCCAGCACCATTTATTGAAGAGGCTGTCTTTTCTCCATTGTATGTTCTTGCCTCCTTTATCAGAAATAAGGTGACCATATGTGCGTGGGTTTATCTCTGGGCTTTCTATCCTGTTCCATTGATCTATATTTCTGTTTTTGTGCCAGTACCATACTGTCTTGATTACTGTAGCTTTGAAGTATAATCTGAAGTCAGGAAGCCTGATTCCTCCAGCTCCGTTTTTCGTTCTCAAGATTGCTTTGGCTATTCGGGGTCTTTTGTGTTTCCATACAAATTGTGAAATTTTTTGTTCTAGTTCTGTGAAAAATGCCAGTGGTAGTTTGATAGGGATTGCATTGAATCTGTAGATTGCTTTGGGTAGCAGAGTCTTTTTCACAATGTTGATTCCTCCAATCCAAGAACATGGTATATCTCTCCATCTATTTGTATCATCTTTAATTTCTTTCATCAGTGTCTTATAATTTTCTGCATACAGGTCTTTTGTCTCCTTAGGTAGGTTTATTCCTAGATATTTTATTCTTTTTGTTGCAATGGTAAATGGGAGTGTTTTCTTGATTTCACTTTCAGATTTTTCATCCTTAGTGTATAGGAATGCCAGAGATTTCTGTGCATTAATTTTGTATCCTGCTACTTTACCAAATTCATTGATTAGCTCTAGTAGTTTTCTGGTGGCATCTTTAGGATTCTTTATGTATAGTGTAACGTCATCTGCAAAGAGTGACAGCTTTACTTCCTCTTTTCCGATTTGGATTCCTTTTATTTCCTTTTCTTCTCTGATTGCTGTGGCTAAAACTTCCAAAACTATGTTGAATAAGAGTGGTGAGAGTGGGCAACCTTGTCTTGTTCCTGATCTTAGTGGAAATGCTTTCAGTTTTTCACCATTGAGGACGATGTTGGCTGTGGTTTTGTCATATATGGCCTTTATTATGTTGAGGAAAGTTCCCTCTATGCCTACTTTCTGCAGGGTTTTTGTCATAAATGGGTGTTGAATTTTGTCAAAAGCTTTCTCTGCATCTATTGAGATGATCATATGGTTTTTCTCCTTCAATTTGTTAATATGGTGTATCACGTTGATTGATTTGCGTATATTGAAGA
>NW_021700829.1:0-1503 GCF_005190385.1 Monodon monoceros
CTCTAATGATTAATGATGTTGAGCATTCTTTCATGTGTTTGTTGGCAATCTGTATATCTTTTTTGGAGAAATGTCTATTTAGGTCTTCTGCCCATTTTTGGATTGGGTTGTTTGGTTTTTTGTTATTGAGCTGAATGAGCTGCTTGTAAATTTTGGAGATTAATTCTTTGTCAGTAGCTTAATTTGCAAATATTTTCTCACATTTGGAGGGTTGTCTTTTCATCTTCTTTATGGTTTCCTTTGCTGTGCAAAAGCTTTGAAGTTTCATTAGGTCCCATTTGTTTATTTTTGTTTTTATTTCCATTTCTCAGGGGGTGGGTCAAAAAGGATCTTTCTGTGATTTATGTCATAGAGTGTTCTGCCATGTTTTCCTCTAAGAGTTTGATAGTTTCTGGCCTTACATTTAGGTCTTTAATCCATTTTGAGCTTATTTTTGTGTATGGTGTTAGGGAGTGTTCTAATCTCATACTTTTAAATGTACCTGTCCCGTTTTCCCAGCACCACTTATTGAAGAGGCTGTCCTTTCTCCACTGTACATTCCTGCCTCCTTTATCAAAGATAAGGTGACCATATGTGCGTGGGTTTATCTCTGTGCTTTCTATCCTCTTCCATTTATCGATCTTTCTGTTTTTGTGCCAGTACCATACTGTCTTGAATACTGTAGCTTTGTAGTATAGTCTGAAGTCAGGGAGCCTGATTCCTCCAGCTCTGTTTTTCGTTCTCAAGATTGCTTTGGCTATTCAGGGTCTTTTGTGTTTCCATACAAATTGTGAAATTTTTTGTTCTAGTTCTGTGAAAAATGCCAGCGGTATTTCATAGGGATTGCATTGAATCTGTAGATTGCTTTGGGTAGTATGGTCATTTTTACAATGTTGATTCTTCCAATCCAAGAACATGGTATATCTCTCCATCTATTTGTATCATCTTTAATTTCTTTCATCAGTGTCTTATAATTTTCTGCATACAGGTCTTTTGTCTCCTTAGGTCGGTTTATTCCTAGATATTTTATTCTTTTTGTTGCAGTGGTAAATGGGAGTGTTTTCTTAATTTAACTTTCAGATTTTTCATCATTAGTGTATATGAATGCCATAGATTTCTGTGCATTAATTTTGTATCCTGCTACTTTACCAAATTCATTGATTACCTCTAGTAGTTTTCTGGTAGCATCCTTAGGATTCTCTATGTATAGTATCATGTCATCTACAAACAGTGACAGCTTTACTTCTTCTTTTCTGATTTGGATTCCTTTTATTTCCTTTTCTTCTCTGATTGCTGAGGCTAAAACTTCCAAAACTATGTTGAATAAGAGTGGTGAGAGTGGGCAACCTTGTCTTGTTCCTGATCTTAGTGGAAATGCTTTCAGTTTTTCACCATTGAGGACAATGTTGGCTGTGGGTTTGTCATATATGGCCTTTATTATGTTGAGGAAATTTCCCTCTGTGCCTACTTTCTGCAGGGTTTTTATCATAAATGGGTGTTGAATTTTGTCAAAAGCTTTCTCTG
>NW_021700830.1:0-1038 GCF_005190385.1 Monodon monoceros
CAAAGACATTCATAAGTCATAATGCTGAAATTAAAATCTTCTAGTTACAGTACAAAAGAATCCTAATTTGTACCACAAGGTAATGAATTCAGTACTTTTCATTTTTTAATTATTTGCTTATTACCCTGCACCGTGCATATAACACTGTTCCAAACTTTGCAGGGCAAACAGGAAAAACAGAAACTCTCTAGCCTCAAGTTGTTTATACTGCAGTCAGTGAAATTTCTCTACTTTGAGATCTTTTAATTCCTCAGTTCATTGTAACATCTTCTTCAGATGAATTGTGTTTTATTTGTTAAAACCAATGTTTAGCACTTTAAGTAGTTTCTTCAATGTTCCTGATAGTGAAATAGAGTCATAATGCTAATTACCAATACTAATTGTAGAATTGATAGGAGAAGTGCTCAAGATCGATAGTAACGTGATTTCGGTAATCTACAAAATGTCTTGAGGTTTCCCAGATAACAACTTGTCTCCCAGACAAAAATGCACTTATTATTTATATTCCAAGCTTATAATTTTTTTGTATCTTAATCATATAGAGATTTTACAACATCTTTTATTTTTTTATTACTATTTTTTTATTTATTATTATTTTCTTTTGCAGTCCACGGGCCTGTCACTGTTGTGGCCTCTCCCGTTGCAGAGCACAGGCTCCGGACGCGCAGGCTCAGTGGCCATGGCTCACGGGCCCAGCCGCTCTGTGGCATGTGGGATCTTCCCGGACCGGGGCACGAAACCATGTCCCCTGCATCGGCAGGCAGACTCTAAACCACTGCGCCACCAGGGAAGCCCTACAACATCTTTTAATTCACATTTTAAGATATTTTGTTCAGTGGATTATCTCATTTTGAAACTATTGATTTATATGTACATACTATGTAAATATTAGTATATATTTCTCAATGGCTAAGTTTGTTTAATTCATATGGTTGTTCTTCAGCATTTCTTTTACTCGCTGGAGCCTATCTTACTGACTTCAAAAAGCCTGAAAAAATCTGAAAATCCCATTTAAAGTAATTGTATGGAAAATCTTTA
>NW_021700831.1:0-1316 GCF_005190385.1 Monodon monoceros
ATATTCTTCGGTTGTATTAACGTATTCATTAAACTCTCCTGCAAAGCACATATGCCAGCCTCTTTGCAAGGTCAAGATTCCCTGCCCCACTCTTTAGGAAGATTCTGTCACAAGGCAGACAGATACACCAGCCAAGAAATTGCCATACTATGTGCTACATGCTACAAAAAAAGAACATTCATTCTCTCTGGTAGGCTACGAAAGTTTCCAGGAGGGTATTCTATCTGATCTGGGTTTGAAAGGGTGCTATTACCTCATGGACTAGAAAGTGCATAGGCAGAGCCAGGGAAGCCAGGAGCAGCCTCACTTGCTTGTGGATGATAGTGGTTTGGGACTATGGGAACATGAAGAGTCAGGGCCTGAGTGGCAGGAGGTATGACTATCTTTAAGCTTTAACTAGCTACTTTTAGGGGCTGGATGATGTCCTCATATGGTCTGAAAGTCCTAACCCCCAATGTAAACTTATTGGTCTTTTAAAAGGTAATTAATTAAAATGAGGTCAATAGGGTGGGTTCTAATCTTATCTGGCCTGTGTCCTGATAAGAAGAGATCAGGACAAACAGACACACACAGAAGGAAGACCCTGTGAGATCACAGCAAGAAGGCAGCCGTCTGCAAGCCAAGGAGAGAGGCCTCAGGAGAAACTGCTCCCATCAACACCCTGATTTTGGACTTCTGGACTCCAAAAGTGTGAAGAAATACGTTTTTATTGTTTAAGCCACCCAATCTTCTTTGTTACAGCAGCCATAGAAAATCAATCAGCTGCTTCTATCTTTTGAAAATCTTTATTTAGACCACTCTATGCCTCCACCAGCAACACAGGCAAATAGCACTCAGTTCTAAGGAAGAGGGCCTGTGCTATAATCACCCCAAAGCAGGGACTGTCACCAGGACGGTAGGCAGGGTACGATGCACCACATTCCAGCACCAGCTGGATAAGCGCCTTGCAAGGAGACTTCTGCAAGTGCTACGCAGAAGTCTCTGCAGGTGTACAGCTTCAGGGACCATGGAAAGAATGGCCTGGGCAGAATGGCTGGTGGCATACCCCACAGAGGGCCTTGCCAGAAAGCGGCAGGGGCGGGCGGAGCAGAGCAAATCTCCCTTAGCCATCCAAGCTGATTTGTGGCCTGATATAGCCTTTTATATGGCTTCCCTCAAACTTCACATAATTCATGGCTGCTGCTCATTTTCATTACCGTGCTCAGGACAAGGCTTCCAGAAACTCCTTTGAGGGCGACCTCCACAAGATCACCCTGCAAAGTGGAAGGGAGATGCACTCTGGCTTGTGTGACAGCCACTGGGAGGAAGAGGCTTCT
>NW_021700832.1:0-1211 GCF_005190385.1 Monodon monoceros
AGGTTAGGGTACGACAACGGTTTAGGGTGAGCGTACGTGTTATGGTATGGGTTAGTGTTAGCGTACGGTTTAGGATTAGGGGAAGGGTTAGGGTAAGGCTTCGGGTAAGGGTTAGGTTTAGGGTTACGGTTAGGGTTCGGGGACGGTTTAGGGTACAGGTTAGGGTACGACAATGGTTTAGGGTGAGCGTACGTTTTAGGGTACGTGTTAGTGTTAGCGTACGGGTTAGGGTTATGGGACAGGTTAGGATAAGGCTTTGGGTAAGGTTTAGGGTTAGGGTTAGGGTTAGGGGACGGGGACGGGGACGGTTTAGTGTACAGGTTAGGTTACGACAAAGGTTTAGGGTGAGCGTAAGTGTTAGGGTACGGGTTAGTGTTAGCGTACGGGTTAGGATTAGGGGACGGGTTAGGGTAAGGCTTCGGGTAAGGGTTAGGGTTAGGGTTAAGGTTAGGGTTAGGGTTAGGGGACAGGGACGGTTTAGGGTACAGGTTAGTGTACGACAACGGTTTAGGCTGGGGTACAGGTTAGGGTGCGACAGTGGTTTAGGGTGAGCGTACGTGTTAGGGTACGGGTTAGTGTTAGCGTAAGCGTTAGGATTATGGGACGTATTAGGGTAAGGCTTCGGGAAAGTGTGAGGGTTAGCTTTAGGTTTAGGGGACGGGGACGGGGACGGGTACGGTTTAGGGTACAGGTTAGGGTACGACAATGGATTAGGGTGAGCGTACGTGTTAGGGTACGGGTTATTGTTAGCGTACGGCTTAGGATTAGGGGACGGGTTAGGGTAAGGCTTCGGGTAACATTTAGGGTTAGGGTTAGGGTTAGAGTTAGGGGTAAGGGATGGGGACGGTTTTGGGTGCAGGTTAAAGTACGACAATGGTTTAGGGTGAGCGTATGTGTTAGGGTACGGGTTAGTATTAGCGTACGGGTTAGGATTAGGGGACGGGTTAGGGTAAGGCTTTAGGTAAGGGTTAGGGTTAGGGTTAGGGTTAGGGTACGGGGACGGTTTAGGGTACAAGTTAGGGTACGACAACGGTTTAGGGTGAGCGTACTTGTTAGGGTACGGTTTAGTGTTAGCATACGGGTTAGGATTAGGACACGGGTCAGGGTAAGGCTTCGAGTAAGGTTTAGCGTTAGGGTTAGGTTTAGGGTTAGTGTTAGTGTACAGAGACGGTTTAGGGTACAGTTTAGGGTACGACAACGGTTTAGGTTGA
>NW_021700833.1:0-2010 GCF_005190385.1 Monodon monoceros
AAGGAAATATCAGGAGAGCCGCATCAGTAATTTTAAACGTTCTGGTATCCACATTAAAAATAAAATGTAAAAATAAGCAAAGGAAATTCATTTTAGTAGTATATTTCACCCAATACAGCCAAACTAAAATCATTTCAACATGTAATCAACTTCAACGTTATTAATGAGATACCTTGCATTCTGGTTTTCACACTAGATCTTGGAAGCCAGATGCTTTCTACACTCAGGACACAGTTCACGTGGAACTGGCCACAGTTCAAGGGCTCAGCAGCCCCACAGGACCAGTGGCTGCTGCCTGGACAGCCCGGACCTCCCCCCGCACTCCCCTCTGCCTGCCCGCCTTTGGTTTGCTCCTGCTGTACCAGGAAGAGGTCCCCAAAGACAGGCCTTGAGCTGTGTCCTGGGGCCTGACAGATAAGGCCTGTCTTTGGGGACCTCTTCCTGGTACAGCAGGAGCAAACCAAAGGCGGGCCTTATCTGTCAGGCCCCAGGACACAGCTCAAGGCCTCCAACCAGCGGCCCCCTCGGGCAGTCGAGCTGGTCCTCCCGGACAAAGGCTGGACCAGCTGCATGTGGCTGGGGACAGGGAGAAAACAAGGTCACTATCAAGGAAGCATGGCTTCAGGCCAAAGGAAAAGAATCCTAGGAGTGATTAAAGTATTAACAGATAAGAACTGCTCCCGGCCACTCTGCTATAGGAAGGGTACATTCATCGAAGGACAAACTGAAAACATTTCCTTCAGAGACTTATCACGTTTGCACATTCCACAGCCCAGGACCTGGCTTAGGGTGAGGGCTCAATAAATATTTATTGAGCATATTAAAAAGCATGCACCTTACGTTGGAGCAATTTCACAAATAGGAGAAATGGAGAGTGAGCAGTGTTGCTATATGGAAATTCCTATGTGTCCCAAGTGGTTGTTTTTAGTGAAACCGCAATTTATAAAATTACAAAAGTTTACGAGATTGATACCTGTCCGTCCTGTTGATTACTGAACAGCACACCCTATTTTGTTCTAGAAACTGCCTCACTAGTCCCCCCGCCCCACCCCCCATGGCTCACCCTCACTGTCTATTCCTTAATCTGCCTTTCAACCCCCAGGACCAAAACCATTTTGCCAAGTGAATGAATGAACAAGAAGAAAGAAGGAATGACGAGATTGTTTCTGGACTCGAACATCTTTGAAGGAAAAAGACGCCTACTAAGTTCAACAAATATTTACTGGGCACCTACCGTGTGCCAGGTGTTAGAGGGATACAGAAATGAACAAGACTGGACTGATTTCCTGGCCCTCATTGCACCCCAAACCACAAATATCCACGGGAGATTCAGGTGTGCTTGCACTACACTGGCGAGACACCACGAACATTTAAGCCACGTGCACAGTGGTCTGGATCTCATCCCATATGGATTCTTGCCTTTCAGAGAAGAGCAAGTGAGAGCAGCAAAGACATTGTATTAAATCACAGTCTAGCCACGCACCACACCGGAAGCTCTGTCCTGTCCCGTCCACTCGGGGACGCTCTCCCTGCTCCCATGGTCTCTCACGTTCTCAGCTTCTCTTACTCCCTGGAGTTGCCGTCCAGCCCACCGCA
Source organism: Monodon monoceros (assembly GCF_005190385.1). Lineage (NCBI taxonomy): Eukaryota > Metazoa > Chordata > Mammalia > Artiodactyla > Monodontidae > Monodon > Monodon monoceros. The sequence goes on from NW_021700833.1 coordinate 1,597, forward strand.
ATGAGACAGAAACAGAGGCAGCCGTGGTGCTTTTGGAAAGGGTGGTTTCCATGATAAAGAAAGACAAATGGATCTGACACCAACTGCCCCACCTCTCCGGCTACCTAAACACGGGGTGTGAGTGCAGCCTGGAGAGCCATCTGGCCCCGGGGTCCAGGGCAAGATGGTGCAGACACAGGAGACCCTGGGTTGTCAGAGCAGCTGAACCAAGGCCAGCCACCAGCCCCTTCCATGGCTTGTCACAGAGGACACAGGGAGTGTTGTGTTGCTGGCCAGACATACAGTAACATACAAGGACATATGCACATGTACTGCATGGCACTGGGACATGTGTGTTATGGGCTGAACTGTGTCCCCAAAAGATATGCTGAACTCCTAGGTCCCAGCGTCTGGGAACATGACCTTATAAGGGTC
>NW_021700834.1:0-312 GCF_005190385.1 Monodon monoceros
AGAGACAAGATCCAGCCTCATCCACCACAACACAGGCACTAGTCCCCTCCACCAGGAAGCCTACACAACCCACTGAAACAACCTTAGCCACTGGAGACAGACATCAAAAACAACGGGAACTACGAACGTGCAGCCTGCAAAAAGGAGACCCCAAACACAGTAAGATAAGCAAAATGAGAAGACAGAAAAACACACAGCAGATGAAGGAGCAAGATAAAAATGCACCAGACCTAACAAATGAAGAGGAAATAGGCAGTCTACCTGAAAAAGAATTCAGAATAATGATAGTAAGGATGATCCGAAATCTTGGAA
>NW_021700834.1:412-2387 GCF_005190385.1 Monodon monoceros
GCAATAAATGAAATTAAAAGTACTCTAGATGGGATCAATAGCAGAATAACTGAGGCAGAAGAACGGATAAGTGACCTGGAAGATAAAATAGTGGAAATAACTACTGCAGAGCAGAGTAAAGAAAAAAGAATGAAAAGAACTGAGGACAGTCTCAGAGACCTCTGGGACAATATTAAACGCACCAACATTCGAATTATAGGGATTCCAGAAGAAGAAGAGAAAAAGAAAGGGACTGAGAAAATATTTGAAGAGATTATAGTTGAAAACTTCCCTAATATGGGAAAGGAAATAGTTAATCAAGTCCAGGAAGCACAGAGAGTCCCATACAGGATAAATCCAAGGAGAAATACGCCAAGACACATATTAATCGAACTGTCAAAAATTAAATACAAAGAAAACATATTAAAAGAAGCAAAGGAAAAACAACCAATAACACACAAGGGAATCCTCATAAGGTTAACAGCTGAACTTTCAGCAGAAACTCTGCAAGCCAGAAGGTACTGGCAGGATATATTTAAAGTGATGAAGGAGAAAAACCTGCAACCAAGATTACTCTACCCAGCAAGGATCTCATTCAGATTTGATGGAGAAATTAAAATATTTACAGAGAAGCAAAAGCTGAGAGAGTTCAGCACCACCATACCAGCTCTACAGCAGCTGCTAATGGAACTTCTCTAGGCAAGAAACACAAGAGAAGGAAAAGACCTACAATAACGAACCCAAAACAATTAAGAAAATGGGAAGAGGAACATACATATCGATAATTACCTTAAATGTAAATGGAATAAAGGCTCCAACCAAAAGACACAGTTTGGCTGAATGGATACAAAAACAAGACCGATATATTTGCTGTCTACAAGAGACCCACTTCAGACCTAGAGACACACACAGACTGAAAGTAAGGGGATGGAAAAATATATTATATGCAAATGGAAACCAAAAGAAAGCTGGAGTAGCAATTCTCATATCAGACAAAATAGACTTTAAAATAAAGACTCTTAGAAGGCACAAAGAAGGACACTATATAAGGATCAAGGGACTGATCCAAGAAGAAGATATAACAATTGTAAATATTTATGCTCCCAACATAGGAGCACCTCAATACATAAGGCAAATACTAACAGCCATAAAAGGGGAAATTGACAGTAACACATTCATAATAGTGGACTTTAACTCCCCACTTTCACCCATGGACAGATCATCCAAAATGAAAATAAATAAGGAAACACAAGCTTTAAATGATACATTAAACAAGATGGACTTAATTGATATTTATAGGACATTCCGTCCAAAAACAACAGAATACACATTTTTCTCTAGTGCTCATGGAACATTCTCCAGGATAGATCATATCTTGGGTCACAAATCAAGCCTTGGTAAATTTAAGAAATTTGAAATTGTATCAAGTATCTTTTCCGACCACAATGCTATGAGACTAGATATCATTTACAGGAAAAGATCTGTAAAAAATACTAACACATGGAGGCTAAACAATACACTACTTAATAGCAAAGTGATCACTGAAGAAATCAAGGAGGAAATTAAAAAATACCTAGAAACAAATGACAATGGAGACACGACAACCCAAAATCTATGGGATGCAGCAAAAGCAGGTCTAAGAGGGAAGTTTATAGCAATACAATCCTACCTTAAGAAACAGGAAACATCTGGAATAAACAACCTAACCTTGCACTTAAGCAATTAGAGGAAGAAGAACAAAAACCCCCAAAGTTAGCAGAAGGAAGGAAATCATAAAAATCAGATCAGAAATAAATGAAAAAGAAATGAAGGAAATGATAGCAAACATCAATAAAACTAAAAGTTGATTCTTTTTTTTTAACATCTTTATGGGGTATAATTGCTCTACAATGGTGTGTTAGTTTCTGCTTTATAACAAAGTGAATCAGTTATACATATACATATGTTCTCATATCTCTTCCCTCTTCCATCTCCCTCCCCCCCCCCCCCCCCCTTC
>NW_021700835.1:0-4675 GCF_005190385.1 Monodon monoceros
TTCTTATAAAACTAAGAATAGAATTACCATATGATACAGCAATCCCAGTACTGGGCATATACCCAGACAAAACCATAAATCAAAAAGAGACATTCACCGCAATGTTCATTGCATCACTATTTACAATATCCAGGTAATGGAAGCAACCTAAATGCCCACAGACAGACGAATGCATAAAGATGTGGTACATATATAAAATGGAATATTACTAAGCCATAAAAAGGAATGAAATTGGGTCATTTGTAGAGACGTTGATGGATCTAGAGACTGTCATACAGAGTGAAGTAAGTCAGAAAGAGAAAAACAAATCTTGTATATTAATGCATATATGTGGAACCTAGAAAAGTTGTACAGATGAACCGTTTTGCAAGGCAGGAACAGAGCAACAGATGTAGACAACAAACGTATGGACACCAAGGGGGAAAGCTGTTGGGGGTGGTGGTGGGAAGAGTTGAGAGATTGGGATTGGCATGTATACATTTATATGTATAAAATAGGTAACCAAAAAGATCCTGCTGTATAAAAAAATAAAATAAAATTCAAAATTAAAAAAAGTAAAACAGAAAAAATATTCTTCCCTTCACATACATGTATTTATATGAATAAATTATTTCCAAGCTTATATCTGTAATGCAAAAAAGAGGAATAAAATCTACCTTGAACCAAAAACGAAAAAAAGAAAAAAAAGCAGAACCCACCAGTTACACAGAGGAAAACCGTATCAGGGCACTTGCTCCAGTTGTAAACAATTCTAGAGTTGGTCAGTGGTGGGGAATCATCTCCCATTCAGCCAGCAGGCCCCACGCAACAAGCGTCCTCATTGCAAAGCTGGGGGTCCGTGCCGAGGCATCTGTGAGTAAACGTGGGCCGAGCCCCAGGTCACCTGCTGCTGAAATGTTCCCACCCTTCCCAGGTAAAACACCTGAATATGTACAAGGACTTGAAAGCCTAGAGGAAGGGCCATGGAACCACATGAGTGACAGCATGCCAGCCGACTTGGTGCCTGCAGGCCAGCCAGGATGGTTCTGGCTCTGGGTGCTCTTCTGGAAGCTTTCCATTTCCCTGCCTGAGATAGCCCTGCTGTCCCGGCCCCCACTGCTTTCTTCCTCACTCACCTCTGCCCAGGGAGAAATTCCAGCGGCAGGTATGGGTGACACATCCTCTTCTTTAGCAGCTGACATCTTGGCAACTGCTGCAGAAAGTCCAGCAGAGCTCCACTCACACTGGGCCCGCCACAAAGCCGTGGCCTCTCACTCCCTGCCACCAGTCCAGCCCCGAGACTGCTGACAGGGCAGAGAAAATGGCGTCAGGCACAGCTGCAGGGGCTCTTGCTGCCTGGAGCCGTGTTTATATTGATCTCAACCCAGGCACACCTGGGGAGGGCTGGTCCGCAGGGTCAGGCTTCCCAGGCCAGCCAATAATCACCCCTCAGGGGCTCACAGTTGCAGAAAATGGAACTTGCTGAATCGGCCAGGTCCAAGGAACAGGTGTGGGCTCCTGAGAGTCAGGATAGACAAGGGGCTGCAGCTCTGACTTGTTTTCTAATTATATTATCTGGCCCATGAGTGGGAGACAACTTCAAGAAAACCCTCTCCTAATGAGAGGAACGCAGGAGTCAGGGAGAGGAGGGGTGGGTGGTGGGTGGAGACAGAGGCCTGGTGTCCCGTGTGCAGTGGAAGTCTCTGGAAGTCCAGGTGGAGGGAGGCCACACAGAGTGATGCCCAGGGTCACAGACCTGTCGGAGCTGCTGTTTGTTTGTTCAAGTCCTGCTCTGAGGTGCTCTGTGTCAGATCTGAGTGACAGGTGAGCTGGGAGTGCTCTGCAATGAGGGCGATGTGCACGGTTCCTGTGTGCCCAGCCCTGCCACAGTACCTGCAAGGGTAGCTGTGTATCCTGGGAGGGGCCTGACCACGAGAGCACCATGGGCTGCAGGGAAACCTGCCCAGGGAACCCCATATCCTGGGAGGGGCCTGAACACAAGAGCCCCGTGGGCTGGGGTGGGGGTGGGGTACCTGCCCAGGTGAGCTCCATATCCTGGGATTGGGCTGACCTCGAGAGCCCCATGGGCTGCTGGAGTCCTGGTAAAGGATGTCAGGACAGTCAGTGAAGCCACCGAGGATAGACCTCCAGTAGTTCCTAAATCCTACACCCTGCTGGTCATTCTACCAACCACCAGGACATGGTATTCTGTATTAGTCTTCAATGATGCCTTCTTTTCTATTCTATTAGTCCCAGAGTCACAAGAAATTTTGGCTTGTGAGTGGCAGGACTCAACATACAACTAAAACAATACTTCCGGGCCGTCTTGTCCCAAGGGTTCAAAAATTCCCACACCATCTTTGGGGAAAGCTCAGCTAAAGACCTAAAAGTTCTACCTCTGGAAAAGGAAACACTCCTTCAATATGCAGACGACATTCTGATCGCCAGCCCTACTAAGGAGACTTCTGAACTACCAAGCCAATAAAGGATAGAAGTTGTCCAAGAAAAAGCTCAAATATCACAGACTACGGTGACCTGCGTGGGCTTCATTCTCACAGAAGGTCGGAGAAGCCCATCCCAGGAAAGGGAAGAAACAATTTACAGCCTTACCCATTTCTAAAACTAGAAGACAGCTTAGGGGTTCCTTTGGAGGCCAGGGTTTGCTGCTTCTGGATCCCTAACTACAGTCTACTAGCTGGGCCTCTATATGAAACACTGAAAGGAAAAGATGATGATCCTTTTGAATAGAATGCAGAAGTGGCCTTTCAAGAATGGAAAGAGCAATCAATTCAGACCCTTGCCCTGGAACTCGCTAATTTAGCTAAACCCTTTGACCTTTACATTCCTAGTGAAAGTTGAATGGCCATTGGAGTATTAGTGCAAAAACTGGGACCACTTGAAATGGAACAATGCAAGAATGCCATCCAGGTAGGATAAACTACGGTCACCAAGGGGCTTGGCCCACCGCCACATCTGGCCAAGATACGGGCGGTATCTGAAAACCTGGAAATCAGCAGCCCAAAAGGCCACCTCCCTCCTAAGGGAAAAGGACCCCACGTGGTGATCCGAACCCCCAACCATGCCCTGAAGTTGCAGGGTTTGCTCCGTGGGCACACTGACCTCGAGTGAGGAGGCCCTCCAACTCCAACCTCAAGAGAGATAACCGGGGGCAACGGGGCACCATGACGACTTGTGTGACCATCACTTGACCTGGGGTTTCTCTCATAAAACAACAAGAGTGTGTCCCAAAAAAGTAGACTACTGCTTGCAGGACTTACTGCACCCAGAGGGGAGCTAATAATCTTGGCGGGGGAACCGTATATCACGCTGTCACCATAGAAAAGCCTACAGACACTGTGATGGTGGTGGCCAATAAGACCGGCTGGACTGCTGTTTACTTCAAAAGGCTGTTGACTCAGTGGCCATCATGGTCCTTCATCACCACTGACCCTGGTCTGTATGGGAGTTGAGCGGGCAGTGTCCTGACACCTGGTGCTGTTTTTACGTTAATTCTGGGGCCTAATTGAAGAAAGCACAGACTACTGGTCAGAGCATCTAGGCTGGCAGAAACGGTCAGCCTAAGGTGGCCGAACAAATGTGGGGTGGGGTGAAACTGGACCTCACAGCGTCACTGCACATCTCCTTCCTGGACCCTTAAAGCTCATTAGAATCTATAACACTTCCAATACTGGTGCTCAGGCAGACGAGCAGGGAGGCAGGAGGCCTGGGGACAATCAACGTCACCTGGAGGCGGCTGGGGAGAAATTCTGACCCTCGCCTATGGGTATGAGGGCTCCTAACTCAGCACTCAGCAGTTAAAGTAGAAGGGTCTGCACCCTCAGCACTCTAAGAATGAGGAAGGGGACAAAAGGCAGAAGAGGGGTTTGTCCCAGGCAAAGCCCCTTAAAAATCCCTGGGAGATAAAAATAGAATCTGGGCAATAAAATAAAGTCTAACCTTTTTTATCCTTTGTGCTTTGTCTAATTTCACGTGCTCCTAGGGTCCCTCATACAGAGGTTCCACACCCGGCACTTCAGACCAGATTTCCTAGTGCAGAATGGCTGGGTCGACACCTCAGATCCTGGGGCACAGTGCGGAATCCGCGTTATAGAGCCTGAGCTGCAGCCAACCGGGCCCTCGAGAGCTCCGCCCCCTCCCTCCCACTGACTCTGACAGGATCTCTACACAGCAGCCCAGCCCACAGCCCACGGGGTAGCACATGCTCTCACCTCTCCATTCTCTGATCAAAATATAAAGTTTCCTTTGCTTCTGAACCAAACTCAGTCTCGATCTGTTGGCTCTAATGACACTGGGCAGGGGGACACTTGTTGGGGTCCACTCTGGAGGATCAGTAACAGAAATTGAGAACATTGTAACTTCAATGAACAGATGTGTGAGCCAAACTGTAATTAACATAGAACAGTGTATAAGGCTCGGGTAAAATAAGATGTTTCTAACACTTCCATTTGATATTTCCATCAGTTTATTATAAGCAAGTTCAGTGAAAAGGTTTGTCTTATTTGTCAGGTCAATATTAGAGAAACGAAGTGATTTCTTTCCAAGGATGTACATCTAATAATCTTGGTTAAAGCTTCAATCTTGTTTTAAATGCTTTTCCATTGAAAAGGATACCTCTCTTTCAGCTCCCGCATTTCTGAGAAGTATAAAATCTTATAATTTATTATTACCAAAGGGG